>NC_057795.1:297183168-297188188 GCF_018294505.1 Triticum aestivum | reverse complement strand
AAGAAGAGGAAGAAAGGAGAAAAAGAGGGGTTAGGAAGAAGAGGAGAAATAAATAAGAACAAGAAAAAAGAAGAAAAAGAAGAGGAGAAGAAGAAAAGAATAGAGGAGAAGAAGAAAAAATAGAATTTTTTTTCTATTTTTTCTTCTTCTCCTCTATTCTTTTCTTCTTCTCCTCTTTTTTTTTTCTTCTTTTTTTTCTTCTTCTTATTCCTTCTTCCTTCTTCCTCTTTTCTTCCTTTTCCTTATTTTCCTTTCTCGAGGGATAAGAAGAAAAGAAGAGGAGAAGAAGAAAGAAAGGAATAGAGGAGAAAGAAGAAACTTTGACACGAGGGGGGGGGTACCGATACCCCCTCCCCGATAACATTATTTTCCCATGTATATGTATGTTGCGTCGTTGTCGATATAACGAGGGTGTCGAGGATCGCCGAGGGGTCGAGGGTCGGGGGTCGTTAAGGGGTCAAGGGTCGAAGGTTTCAGGGTCGAGGGTTCCTATAGTGTCAAAGTATTGAAGAAATCCAATAGCTTGTGGGCGTCGATGCCCATGTCGATGCCCACGTCACTTGTGGGACATAGATGTACTGTTCAACGCCGACCCCCTCCCGATAGCTTCAACACGTGGGGGGGGGTCGATATTACCCCCTCCTAGCTTGAAGCGTTCTCGAGGCCACCCCCTAACCCTTGAAGCGTTGTCGAGGCCACCCCAAACCCTAGACGAATCCTTATTGTGATTAGCTAGCTAGTTCTACGTTTGCCACTAATATATCCATATCTGTCATGTTTGAATAATAATTGCCATGTTGTAAATATTTGTAGAAACTATGGACACCCCCCGAGACGAAGCACAAGAAGCGTTGTTGAGGGACATAATCGCAGAAGGAAGTCATGCCCTCTCGATGTTTCTCAACGACAACGATGGTCTGGAAGAAGAGGGTGAAGAAGCAGCTGGCCCTCTCCTCATTGATTTACATGGCTCCGATGACCCAATGCCGGTGCAAGAAGGAGAGGGTGAAGAAGTAGACCATGAGGACGGCTCCGGTGATCACCAAACCGAGTCCGGCCAGGTATATATATTAGTTAAGCCTGTGCTGACTAGCTAATTGATGCATTCATTGTTTTGGTATGTACACATATTAATTAACTCTCGTCTTTGTTCTTTTTTCTAGCCCTCCGGATCGAGCACAACTTCGGTAAAGAGACGAGGCCCGAAGAAAAAGTTGAGCTCGGATGAAAAGTTTGAGATCATACAAATCGCACGCGACGGCCAACCGATTGAACCCTACCGGACAAAGAAGGCACTTGTTGCTCAGTGTGGGGTTCTGGTTAGGGACAAGATCCCGATCAGCATCCAGCAATGGTATAAGCCTAAGAACGAAGACCCTGAGGTGTCTTATGTCAATGAGATGCAGAAAGAGAATCTTTGGACTGAGCTGAAGTCAAATTTCACCCTACCGCCGGAGGATGATCCGGAGAAGCCAGTTATAGAGCCATTAATAAAGTCTTTTGCTCTGAGGAAGATGGCAGACCTATTCAGGAATTGGAAGAAAGACCTCAATAGGTATGTCGAAAAAAATGAGACACCAGAATTCATTGGCAAATATGAGAAGATCAGAGATGACTGGCCCGCATTTGTGGCCCACAAGACATCGGAAAAGAGTAAAAAAATGTCGGCGACAAACAAGAGAAATGCTGAGAAGAAGAAGCTTCACCATCGCACGGGGTCAGGTGGCTACCTCGTAGCCCAGCCTAAGTGGGCCAAGGCTGAGAATGATCTGCTTGATAAAGGGATCGAACCAGAGACAATGAACTGGCCAGAACGTTGCCGGACTTGGTTCTTTGGGGTCGGCGTATCCTTGGACCCTATAACAGGGAAGTGCATTTGGACGGAGGAACAATTGGACATACCAGTCAAGAAGCTTCAGCAATATATCGAAGCAGCGCAGCAAAGGACGTTCGTTCCAGACAGGGACAAGGACGAGCTCACAATGGCCCTCGGCAATCCTGAGCACCCTGGACGGACACGAGGCACGCCAGGCTCCGTTTCGTGGAAGGCTGGATTTTCGGACGCAGGGGGTTACAAAACCCACGAGAGGAGGAAGAAACTGGAGCAGAGCCAACTACAGTCGCTGCACGAAAGGGTAATGGGGCTAGAGGAACGAGAAGCAGATCGCAGCAAACGACCTGCCGAAGCTTCCCCCGAAGCTACCCCGCCATCTCAGCGGAAAAGCAGCGTGGCTTCCACCGAGCTGCTTCAGCCAGAGGATGCCTTGACGGCTCCTGCCAGCTATCCCGTGGATGCTATCACGGATGCTGAAAATTTCCACCTTATGGCGCAATGGAGCAATTTGAAGGTCAAGGCGGCTATTGGCTCTGTTTATCCTACTAAACCCGACTCAACTTTTCACTGCCGGCCGATTCCAGAAGGATATGCTAAGGTGATGGTCGATGAAATAATGGAGGGATTTGAGGACCTCCGGATTGACCACCCTACCGGTGAAGGGGAGTATCGGCTGGGTTCTGCTCTGAAGACTCCATGCCTATGGCGGAAGGATCTCATCAACCTTTCGAACTGGACGCCTCCGCCTCCTCCTCCTCCTCCGGCGAGTCAGGGCACTCCGCCTCCTCCACCGGCGAGTGAAGATCAGGGCACTCAGTCCACTCCTTCTCCGGCGCGTGGCGGCACTCCGCCTCCTTCTCCGCCTGCGCCGGCGTGCCCGAGCAGCCAGCCTCCTCCTTCTCCGCCTCGTCAGCAAGGGCGGAAGAGACCCGCCGCTGCTCCGGCTTATATGGCGCGTCGCAGTCCTTCTCCTCCACCTCGTAAGCAAGGAAAGAAGACATCCGCTCCGTCTACTCTGCCGGCGTCTAGCAGTACAGCCAAAGGCGGGAGGAGATACAGATTCGGTCCTTCTCTGAAGACTCCAGAGAAGTTACCGTACGAGAGGAGCGAGGAGGAAAACGCGAAGATCGCGCAGACCGAAGTGGATGACTGGTTTCAAGGGTTGAAAGCAAAGAGACATCCACCTCCGGAGGAGAAGGTAGATCTGGTGAAAGGGAAGCGCACTCTGTCTGCCCTGACAAAACCACCCAAGTCTCCGCCGAAAGGAAACTATGAGCGCATTATTGGAAAGACATTTGCCGAAGCGGAGAGGTCGGGAAGTACTCAAAGTGATCAAAGGATGAAAGAACGACGAGCTGGGAAACAAATTGCCCAGCTCGGCGAACAAGCGAAGCAATCGTGCCCCCCGCTCAAGGTGCCTGCTAGCGACATCGTCGATCCGAGGATGGTGCCCGGTTATGGCAATCCTGCAAATTACTTGCCCGACGATGTACATTATGATATCATGGAGGTGCAGATACAAAGATACGAGTACGGGAAGCCTCTCCTCAAAGATGAAAGTTCTCTATCAACGATGATGCGAAGATTGCATGATTGGTACATGAAAACCTGCAAAGAGTCTGAGGGGAGGAATACTTTGTATATGAGAGTTAAAAAGGAGCATGACCTCCCTGGAATTGAACTGTTGCCTATTCCATTTGAGGAGTTCTATCAGTTTTTCAATAAATTGGCCATCGATAAAGCAACGGTCACCTCCTACTGTCCGTAAGTAGTACTACTTCCGTCATTAAGTCTCTCTATATAACTCAGCCCTTTCATTTGCATGTATTTATAATTATCCTCACTATATTATGCAGATTGAAGATCGCCGAATTGAAGAAAAGACAAGTGGGAGATATTGGGTTCATTAACACGTATATCATAGATGCAACTGAGGTTCAATATCGTGCCCAAGAAACCGAGGCCAACTTGCTACGATCGTTGGAAATAAATGAACACAAAGATATAATACTCTTTCCTTACAACTTCAAGTGAGTGTTACTGTCTTGTGGCATATTCGGTTTCCTTATATTAGTCCAGGTTATAGTAATGTAATAGTGATGAGTTATGCATGTGTGCGCAGCTACCACTATATTCTCCTAGAGATTAAGCTTGAGAAGGGAGTAGTAACTGTCTTAGACTCCAAGCGAAAAGATCCCAAGGAGTATGCGGACATGACTGAAATGCTCGAGAAGTAAGTTAAATCGATCATTATCCACCATATCAGCAACTTAATTTGTTCATTTCTGATATCAAGTAATTGTTTTCTTTGTATGGCAGGGCTTGGAGAAAATTCACCAAAAAAGCTCCGGGACTACCGAAGAAGCTGCAATTTAGGCACCCGAAATTAAGTACTATATAGTAGCATATTCCAGGCATCTCCTAGTGATTCAAGCGCTAGTTTCATCAATACCATTTAGCATGCTTGCTAATTATCAGTTTGATTGACCTCTATTTCTTGTAAAGTGGTTGTGGCAGGAACAAAGGAATGATTTCTGTGGATACTACATTTGCGAGTCCATCCGCCACACGACCTGTGAGCGGGGCTACTCCGACAAACAATATGAAGTGCGTAAATAACAATATTCACAATTTTATTTTATTACCATCATTTGTGTTGAGTTTCATTCATTCATATATATATATATATATGTATTGACCCCCTTCTTAAAATTAGATGTTTCGGATGCGGCATGAACTCCTAGCACCAGATCGCATGCGAGCAATTGAAGAGGAATTGGCGACATTCTTTCTTGACCACATGATCGCTGAAGACGGAGAATACTATGTTGACCACGCGTCCGTATTTTAGGAGATTATATATTTGTAAAAGATAATTATTGTATATATGTAGCCGGTAGTGTCGGATAGATATACGAGAACTTGTTTGTTCGACCAATCTCTCGGAGAAGGAGAGGTGGTCGATATCACTTCTCTCTGTATGCATATATGTTCATGACGATCTTCTGTTTGCTTACTAGCTAGCTAGCGTGTCTAGCTAGTCCTCTCTATACGTATGTATGTATGGTACGTAGCGTCGACCAAGCACGGACAAAAGAGAGGACACTTCTCTCTATTAATTAGCTAGCTATAGCACAATATATGAAACACCTAAATTAACCCCCCAAAACCCCCCAACCCCCCCCC
>NC_057795.1:297169153-297183029 GCF_018294505.1 Triticum aestivum | reverse complement strand
AAAACCACAGCCACATAAACGCTGACGCGTGGATGCCTATTGGTCCCGGTTGGTGCCACCAACCGGGACCAAAGGCCCTCCTGCCTGGGCTCAGGGGACAGGCCACGTGGAGGCCCTTCTGTCCTAGTTCTGGATTGAACCGGGACTAAAGGAGGGAGGCATTAGTACCGACCCTTTAGTCCCGGTTCACCAACCGGGACTAAAGGCCCTTACCAACCGGGACAATAGGCCCTTTTTCTACTAGTGCTTTAGTCCCTGTTGTCGAGCCGCAAGCTCCAGCATGGGCGGAGCAGATTGTCCGTTTCCTTCAGACAGGAGAGCTTCCCGAAGAGCAAGAAGAAGCGGAAAGAGTAGCCCGGCAGTCAAGTATGTACAAGTTTGTCGACAACACACTGTACAGAATAAGACTCAACGGTGTGAAATTGAAGTGCATTCGCCGGGAAGATGGACAATAGCTGTTGGCAGAGATACATGGAGGCATATGTGGTCACCACATTGGCGCAAGAGCACTTGCCAGCAAAGTGTTCCGACAAGGTTTCTTCTGGCCGACAGCCCTCCAGGATGCAACTGCACAAGTAACCAAGTGTGAAGCGTGCCAGTTCCATTCCAAACAGATACACCAGCCAGCTCAAGCTCTCCAGACGATCCCTTTATCCTGGCCATTTTCGGTCTGGGGGTCGACATCCTCGGCCCCTTTCCCCGAGCTGTCGGGGGCTTTGAGTTCTTGTACGTCGCCATCGACAAGTTCACAAAGTGGCCGGAAGTAGAACCAGTGAGGAAGGGGACAGCACAGTCAGCAGTCAAGTTCTTCAGGTCAATTGTTTGCCGTTTCGGGATCCCTAACAGGATCATCACCGACAACGGCATGCAATTTACGAGCCGCACCTTCATGCAGTACGTCCAAGATCTTGGCGCCAAGGTCTGCTACGCTTCTGTTGCTCATCCGAGAAGCAACGGTCAAGCGGAGAGGGCAAATGCTGAAGTGCTGCGAGGCCTCAAGACCAGAACTTTCGACAGGCTGCACAAGTGCGGAAGAAACTGGATCGGGGGGCTGCCGGTGGTTCCTTAGTCGATCAGGACGACGCCAAATCGAGCCACTGGCCAGACACCTTTCGCTCTAGTCTACGGAGCAGAGGCAGTTCTCCCCACGGAACTCGTTTACGGGTCACCTCGAGTGCTCGCTTATGATGAGCTCGAGCAAGAGCAGCGGCGGCAAGATGACGCGCTGCTCCTTGAGGAAGACCGTCTTCAGGCTACTGTGCGAGCCGCTCGCTACCAGCAAGCTTTGCGTCGCTACCATAGCCGCAAAGTTAAAGCGAGAAGCTTCGAGGAAGGCGACCTTGTTCTTCGGCGTGTTCAGTCCGCCAAGAATTCCAACAAGTTGACGCCGAAGTGGGAAGTCCCTTATCAGGTGAAACGAGTCACTAGGCCCGGCGTTGTCCGCCTTGAGACCGAAGATGGCATTCCGGTGAGCAACTCCTGGAACATTGAACATCTTCGTAAGTTTTACCCGTAGGGCGCGGTTGCCGGATGCTTTTCCGGCAACCACCTTTTTACAAGTCTTGCCGCTGTTGCATGTAATCCTTTGTACAAAGCCGGGCGCAGACCCCGTGCACCAGTAAAGTTCATGTGCCCCGCACATCTTGTCAGTTTCATACTGTAATCCTTTTTCCATATGTTATCTGACGCTTTGTGCAGCACCAGACCCCGGTAAGCAATAACGAGCCGTAAGGCTCCATATCATTACTTTCTCTCTCTGTCTCTTTCTCAAAAGAAGGAAGGTTCCCTCGCCCACAAGGTTTGCCGGGGGGGAAGGAGAAGATAATGGTGTGGACCGGGCCGTTCAAGAGAGTTTCTCCTTGCCGGGAAGCAGACGACAGAAAAGCTAAGTTGCAAAAAGTTTGAGCAATCAGTTTTTAAGTCTTTGAGTTATTTTCCTTGAATGACCGTGCTTTGTATGGAAAACCTGTGCGCGTAGGAACCAACTCGTAGCTAGCTGCGCCCTTACTTTGTTTCGAGTCCGCTCAACAACTTAAGTGAGCTGCAACTAGCTACGACAAGGTTGCTTGCCGGTAGCGACCCCGCCAACAGGCTGCTGAAGTTTCGCACTCGGCGCTCGCGGCAAGGGTGCCTGCACCGGCAAGTTTACCTAGAAAGCGTAGGGCAGAACCATACAAAGCCAAGAGTCGAGTAAAGGAAGTAACGCAGCAATTTTTTGCCTAAGATAAAGTTATATTACATGAATAACTTGTCGCGCCTCTAATAAATTGTTCCCATGGCATGACTGGCAGCGACAAGAAAAGAAGAGAATGGACGGCCTAATCTACGCGACCGCCGTCAACCCTTTTGACCTCGTTCACCCTGTCCACAATGGGTGCGACGAGGGCCATAAGTGCGTCAAGATCAGCGTCCGCCGGCAGCCTCTTGAGGACGTTGGTGAGGTTGAGGCCCGGATTGCGGAAGGCCACCTTCACCAGCACCTTCTCCAGAACTCCGGCACAAATCGTGCGCGACTCGTCGGCCAGCTGCTTTGGGATCCGTTCCCGAAGTTGCTGGAGGGCCGTCGCCATGCCCTTGAAGAACAGAGTGAGCTTGGCGCTAGGTTGGAGGTTCTCGTCGGAGGGGTACCCGAGGCCCTCCACCCCCAATTGCACCAGCTCCTCTTCGATGACTGCAGCGATGTTCACGAGGCCCTCCGTCCAGAGCGCCACAGTATCCCTGAGGAGATTCTGGGTTTCGGTGGCCCTCGCCAGTAGCGCCTCGTTGGCCTTGATATCCTTCTTCAAGTCCGCCTCCCGTTTCTTGGCGCCGTCCAACGACTCTGTCAAGGTGGCCAGCTTCAGCTCCAGATCAGCGTTGGAATCCTTGGCGGCGCGCAGCTCTTTGCCCTTCTCGGAGAGTCGGCCCTGCAGCTCACCGTGGGCAAGAGCGTCCTTCTCGCGCTCCCGCTTAAGCGCGGCAAGCTCTTCGCCACCCACCTTCAGATCAGCCTCTAGCTGCGCCACCTTTACCTCCAATTCCTTCTTGGCGGTCTCGGCAGCCGCAGCCGCATCCTTTGCTTCTTGGAGCGTTCCGCCAAGTGCTTGTTCGCGCGCAGCAAGCTCCTCCTCGTGGCTGTCGAGGTTCACTTTCCGCTGAGCCAGCTCGCCTTCTCGCGCGTACAGCTTCTCGCCGGAGAGCCGCTGCTGCTCTTTAGCTTCGGCCTTCTCGAGGAGAAAGGCTTTCCACTCCTCAGCAAGCTGCTCCCGCTCCTCCGCCAAAGCTCGGAGAGCTTCCTGGCGAAGACCCCGGAGCTCCTCCGCGCGCTTCTCTATATCCACGCTCGCCTTCGCGACGAGCGCTTCCCGGGACTCCAACTTGACTTGGCGGGCGCGATAAAGCGCCAGCAGCCTCCGTAGCAGCCGCTCCTCCTCAGGCTCGTCATTGCTGCTTCCCGGCGCGTCGACGATCGCCAACCCGGCGGAGGCAAGCACCTCCCCATCCAGAGCTTCTCCTTCCACCGGTGCCCTGGAGCTTGACGCCCAGGGGAGCTTGATGAAGATTCCCTCGCCGGCCTTCAGATAGGCGCCGGGCTGGGACTCCTCGGAGCCTGGCGCTGCGGCAGCGGCAGAGGGATCGGCAGTCGGTGCAGCGCCTGACGCTCCTGCGGCCTCAGGGCCGTCAGTGCGATCGCCAGATCCCTCGTCAGCTTCTTCGGCAGCAGCCTTGGCGGCCTCTTCACCGGCGGGCACATCAGCACCGGCTCCTTCTTCGGTGGCCGCGGCATCATCAGTGTTGCCGCGCGCGTCCTCCTCGCCGCCCGCCTCGATCTCCATCGGATCCGCGGAGGGTGGATCTAACGACCGGAGAAGAATGAGGAACCAAACAAGCACTTGAGAAGAAAAATCAGCAGAAGAATACAAGGAAAGTTTCGGGCAAGAAGGACTACCTGTGCTGGGATCCGCTGTCATGAGCTCCACCTCTGGGGGCTCGTTGGCGCTGTCCCTTGCCGGAGACTCCTCCCTTGCCGGAGATTGCTCCCTTGCCGGAGAACGCTTCCTTGCCGGGGAGTCCGCCCTTGGCGGTGTAGTCGAAGCAGACGACGAGTCGGAGGTGATCACCACGCCCTCCTGATGAAGTTGTTCTGCTCCTGCACAAACAAACCAGTGATCAGATGTCAACAAAGGAAAAGAGCGACCGCGCGCACCCAGAAGCAGAAAGTAGACCATATACTTACGCTGGGGGCTGCGCTGAGGGCTGCTCTGCGAAGTAGTGGCTGGATCCGGCAAGGTGGTCTCGGGTGCGCCTCCTGCCGTCGCAGTGGGCTCGTCATCGATGATCACCACCTGAGCCTTGGCCCTCTTCGCCGCCCTCTGGGCCAGAGTCCTAAAAAGGGAGAGTCCAGGGTGGATCAGATCAGATGCAAGGCAAGAACAGCAAGTTGAAGAACTACAAGAACAACAAGGAAATCTTACTCTTCTTCTTCCTCCTCGTCGGAGCTGAGCGCGGAGAGGTCGAAGTTCGGCCCACCTCCGGCGCGACGAGGTGGAGGGTGGGATCCCTTGGCCGCTTGGCGGGGACTGCAGCGCCAGCCGGAGACGACCCCGCTCCAGTTGTCGCCGTGGCAGGAGGCGCTCCCCCGGCAACCGTACTTGCCGCGGCGGAGCGCGTCGCGCGGCGCTGCAGCTGTTGGCCCACTTGCCGCCCTGCTGCGTCCCTGGCCCTGCGAAGGCGCCTTCTTGGCTGCGCTGGGGGCTGCGCTGCGGGCCCTACTCGCGGCAAGCTCCTCGGAGATGGCGGGCCGCTCGCATCCTCGGCAGGCTCGCTCGACTCGGCGTCGGGCGCGGCGAGCTCTTCTTCGTCTTCGGGCCACTCCCGTTCGGCAAGACTTGTCGCCGATGCCGCGTCCGCTTCCTCCACCGTGAACCCGAATTCACCCGCGGCTGCGGCTGCCGCCGCCTCTTCCGCCCTGGTGGTGATGCGTTCCATCTCTTGATCGGTGGTGTCGCGGGTGAGGAGCTTCTTTTCGCCAGCATTGACCGCCACTTCCACTAGGCTGTCGAAGAACTGCTGCACGACGTCGCCGACAGGCTCTTGCCATGTTGGAGCGATCCCGTGCGAATCACACAACAGCATCATTGCGCAGATGCGGTCGCGCGAGGAGTTGTTGCACAGAGGAACGACGCCTGCCGGCAACCTGAACCACTCGGGATGCTGTGGGTCGTGCTTGAATATCTCCTTGAGTATCCCATCAAACTCTAGGACGGTGAAATTGAAGTTGAGGCCTGGGCGCAACCTCATGATATCTGCCGGGCCTCCAAATTCCCAAGCGGGTCTCCCCCTCGCCTGCAGAGGGGCAATGCGGCGGCGAAGGAAGTCTGCGCCGACGGCTCCTACAGTCAGCCCGGCAAGCCTGAGGCGCAAGATCCGGGTGGTGGCGATCTTCAGCTTGTCGTCATCCGCGGACAGGGCGCTCCAATCATTGCCACGCACTGCTGGGGTCTGGCGCAAGACGGTGAACAGCTGCGGGTTCTCCTCTACAACCCAGCACCAATCTGCTCTCCACTCATCCCACTTGCTGCGGAGCTCCCCCTCCAGATAGGTCTCCTTCTTGCCGGCTCGCGAGATCCAGGCAATCCCGCCGGCAAGAGGTTCCCCTCTCTCGACACGAGGTATAAAGAAATGGCGGCAGAGGGCTACGTTGGGGTGGACACCGACAAAGTTTTCGCATAGATGGGCGAAAACTGCCATGGTCAGAACGGCGTTGGGGGTGAAATCAAGGAGGTGGAACCCGTAGGTGTTCATGATGTCGCAGAAGAAATCAGAGAATGGCGGGCAGAGCCCGTAGTAGAAGAACACGGCAAAGAAAGGGTACCCGCCAACTGGAGCTTCTTGCAAGGCGACGGCGGAGAGTACCTTCGTGCGCGGATGCGCCCGTGTCTCCGTCGACCAGAAGAGATAGTACCACTCCCTCAGCTCCTTTGCGGAGAGCTCGGGGAGGAAAGTGGCCCGCTCCTTCCGCAGCGCCTCAAGCCGCTGCGCTTCGGTCGACTTCACAGCTTTCGCGGCCGCCGTCTTCGCGGCCTTCCCCTTGCCGGTCTTCGGAGCCATGACGGAGGCGGTGGGGGAGATCGGCGGCGCTGGTGGTGGCGGCGGTGGTGGGAGCGGAACGCTGCTCTCTTTCGGCTTTGCAAGCGGAGGAGGGCGGCGGAGATTTCTGAGATTGCAACAGCGAATGGCGAAGGTGGGGGAAATGCCCCTGTTTCCCCTGCTTATAAGGAGGAGGGGGCGAATGTTGCGCCCTTTCCGAATAAAGAGCCACCCACGATCTCTCCCACGACGCCGCGATTCGGCATGACCCAGGCCCGCGCGTGCCCGTGCCCTGTTTTGGGTCTGGCCCAACAGCGCTCGGCACCGTGTGTGGCCCAGGCCCGGGGGCTCCTGTCGGTGTACTAGAGTAGGGGTACCCTAGTATCCCGAACTTGTGCACGGGCAGTTGCAGCGCCCCGCGGCAAGGCTTGCCGGACGACCGCCAGGTTCCTCCGTAGGTTCCTTTGGAGCCATTCGAGAACAGAGTATTTAAGATGAAGAGACAAGGCCCCGGCAAGAGGAGCTTGCCGGGAAGAGACAAGGCCCCGGCAAGAGGAGCTTGCCGGGAAGGCCAACCACGGCACATCAAGAAACTTGCCGCGATGCACCGCGCGTCCCGGCAAGGACCGGCGAGCGACAAGCTTCCGGACGCGACTAGACGACGACCCCGACATACTCGCCGGGGGCCCGCTGCCACTCTATACCCGCGCTCCAGCGCACCCACCCGCGTGTCACCATGAGACTTTCTCATGGGCGCGTGGCAGGAGCCTGTGCAGCCAGGGGTACGCGGTGGCAAGTGGAGATGCGGAGGAGGCCATCGTGGCAAACGGTGGTGCTCCTAACGGTCACTTTTTGCACTGTTTAGGCAACTCAGACGGGCATTCAATGACCTTGTCCCCTGCCGTCAGAGTTAGGTAGGATACACTCTGTCCACAGTAGCGGTAGCTGCACCTACCGCATTCTTTTCCATTTTTACCCTTCTAGTCTACGTTGCCACCTGTCGGTGACCCCTTGAGAGTATAAAAGGAGGCCCAAACGCAACGTAGAGGGGGTTCGGTTCCATTCGGGCCCGTTAGGTTCGGCTCATTCGAAACACCAAGAACATTCCCACGCTCGGTCTGGTAGCGTTCATCGCTCCTGAGCAAGAACTCAATACAATCAAGCAAGCAGGAGTAGGGTTTTACGCATCCGTGCGGCCCGAACCTGGGTAAACTGCTCGTGTGCACCGCCTCGATCCGCTCTTCGTGCGACCTCCGCCCCCCTCCGAACCGAAAGGGGCTCGGTCCGCCGGTCCCCATAGGTGTTCGTGGATCAGCCACCCCGACAGATTCATACCTATCAGCACGTCCGCAGCCTAAGGAGACAGACACACAGAAGATGGCCCATCGCAAATGGACTTTCAACATAAGTAACAGTGAGATGCCGCCTCGCTGGTCGGCAACGCCTGATCCGCAGTGCATGTCCCGGCCTGGGCAAAAAATGGCCACCAACGTCACCTCCTCCAAGATTTGGCCACGGATGGGCAAGCAAATCAATCTGGTACAATACTCCACTTGCGATTTGGTACAACATCTCCCCGTGGACAGGCAGGGCACTCAGATTTGGGGCAGCAGCCTCGATTTCTTTTTCCCCTTGCGACTTGCTACAGGATCGCACCATGGACGGGCAGGGCACTTAGATTTGGGGCAGAATCACCCCATGGACGGGCAGCCTCAGTTTCTTTCAATTCCCCTTCAAAGGCAAAGAAGAAAGGGAGCGGCGTACATCCCTTAAAAAAAGAGGCGTACACATTTCTTCTAAAAAATTTACGCATAATGGGATGGGAAGCACGTTGTACATTTTTTTAAAGGAAGCACGTTGTACAAATATTTCATTTAAACCCTAAGATTGTAGAGGGGTAAATCCGGATGTTATAATGTACATTCTTTTTAAAACTGAGAGGTGTAAAAAAATAAAAACGTGACTTTTTATTTCATTTCTTATACAAATTAGATGGATCACAAGCATGTAGTTCTACAGGAAATATGAAAAAAATGAATGAAAAAATCCAAGATAAAATAGATACTCCCTACATCCCATATTACAAGACATTATAACATCTAATATGTAAGTGATGTAATAACATCTTATATTATGCCAGAAAGAGAGTAGGTAATTTAAAGAAAAAAAGCACATATATGAAGATAAAAAAATACACAAAAAGTTTTCCAAAAAAAATATATCGAAAATGTCAATAAAAAGATAAAAATGTCAATAAAATAATCAAATGACTAAACTGAAATATGAAAAATGTAAATCATTCATTGCAAATATAAATATATCGAAACCTAGCCGCGCAAATGCGCGGGTACACCAGCTAGTTGTAGATGAATAGACATGTATCAGATTTTGAAGGAACGAAACCAAGTACTTGTATTTTCTGACTGAGACGAGAGTACCACGCCCTGGGAGCCTGCTTCAGTCCATATAGAGCTTTGTGAAGCTTACACACATGAAAGGGTTTATCCTTGTTCTCAAAACCAGGAGGTTTTTTCATGTATACTTCCTCTTCCAAAACACCATGAAGGAACGCGTTCTGCACATCTAGTTGTCTGAGACTCCATCCCCTGGAAACAGCAATAGACAGTACAAGATGAATAGTAGCAGCCTTAACCACTCGACTAAAGGTGTCTTCATAGTCTATGCCATACCGCTGTTTGAAGCCTTTTGCAACAAGTCTGGCTTTGTAGCGATCTATGGTTCCATCGGACTTTCTTTTGATCCTATAAACCCACTTACAATCAATCAAATTTTTACCTCGCTGTGGAGACACAAGATGCCACGTCTTATTTTTCTGAAGTGCCATGTATTCCTCTTCCATGGCCTTTTTCCAGCGTGTATCCCCGAGAGCTTCATCAAGCGTACTGGGTTCTCCTGTGGTACACGCTTAACCAAACTTAGTTATTTGTTTGTAATTGACGGGTTGGATTACTCCCTTCTGAAGCCGTGTACGAGGTTGGACAGACGAGGTAGCATCGTTGGCGAACACAGAAGATCCAGCCTCTGGGCCGGACAATCCCGAGGCAGATCCCCATGGTGCTTCCGACGCACCAACCGCGCCAGCAGTTGGGTCAGCAGGATTTTCTACGGCGACGGGTGATGCTGGAGCCGTGACAGAAGGCGCAGAAGATCCAGGACGCGCGGAGGACACGGGCCTGACCGGATCCGCCTCGGATCGCATGCCTGTCATGGGCTGGGGCGAATCCGCGCCGGATTGGGCGCCCAGCTGCTGGCGGCGCATGTAGTGGCGGGGTCCGCCCGCGGGCCAGCGGGCCGGGGGCTCTTGCCGTGTGGCCTCCAAGGATTGGCGCGGGCCGGACGCCGCTTCTGGCCCAGTTGGGGTGAGCCGCGTGGCCGTCGCTGGGTCGCTGTCGCCGCGCTTGGCGGGCGACACGGGATCTGCCGCGCTGGTGCACTACTACGATACGGATCCCGGAGCTGATCTGCTGCCACGCTGCTGGAGCTCCGATCCTGAGAGGATCTGTTCCCTGCTGTGTGACACATAAAATGTGAACTGTTTGGGGTGATTTCTTCACCATTTTCTGTGATTCCTTCGCCATTTTCTGCTCCATTGCCATCTGCATCATCACAAAGCTCAAGTGCACGGTTATGAGGATTAGTCATCATATGATCATTACAATTATTTCCCCCTTGATCAAGACCGGTGATACTAGATGGTAAGAGAAGAATTTCTTGACGAAGTAGGGCACCGGCATAATGATGAAGGGTGGCAAAGGGAAACTTAGTTTCATCAAAAACAACATCCCGTGAGATATAAACGCGTCCGGTTGAAACATCAAGACACTTGATGCCTTTGTGTTGGGCACTATAACCAATGAACACACATTGTTTGGATCTAAAACTGAGTTTTCGATCATTGTAAGGGCGAAGATTGGGCCAACAGGCGCATCCAAACACACGGAGAGAAGTGTAGTCTGGTTTGGTGTGGAGAAGCCTTTCGGTGGGAGTTTCATTGTTGATAACACGACTAGGTAGCATATTAATGATATGGACAGCCGTGAGAAAAGCCTCGTCCCAAAATTTTAAGGGCAGGGAGGCGCCAGCAAGAAGGGCAAAGCCAACTTCGACAATGTGTCTGTGTTTGCGTTCAACATACCCATTCTGTTGATGGGCATGGGGATACGACACATGGTGAGAGATGCCAAGTTTTTGAAAGAAGGAATTTAGTTTCTCGTATTTTCCACCCCAATCAGATTGGAGGGCAATGATTTTGGTGTCGAATTTCCTTTCAACTAAAGCTTGGAAATTGAGAAAAACTTGGCATACATCTGATCTTTTCTTAAGAAGATAGATCTAGGTAAATTTACTATAGTCGTCAATGAAACTCATGTAGTATGTATGTCTACCAACAGAGGAGGGAGCGAGTCCCCACACATCAGAAAAAATAAGTTGCAAAGGCTTGGTAGAAATACTTGCAGAAATAGGATAAGGCAACTGATGACTTTTAGCTCTCTGGCAGGAATCACAAATTGTTTCAACATCAAGCTCTCCAACATATGGGAGCTTATTTTTCCTAAGCAAAGGCTCAACTAAAGAAAAAGATGCATGTCCTAATTGATCGTGCCACCGTGTAGATGAGACTTTGGTGGCACTAAAAACTTGTTTATTGAATCTTTGAATCTCCGGAATCAATGGGTAAAGCCCGCGAACACATCTACCTCGATATAGCACCCTCCTCGTGGCCTGATCCTTGATCAAAAAGAAGAAGGGGTGAAATTCAAGAAAGACATGATTATCAATGGCAATTCTATGAACGGAAAGAAGGCTCTTGGAAGCACTAGGAACATGCAAAAAATTTCTGTGATGAATTTTTCTCTGAGGGGTTTTAATAACAGAATGACCAATGTGACCAATCTTCATACCTTCTCCACTAGCAGTGTGGATATGATCTTGGCCGCGATACTTCTCGCGCATGGTCACCTTTTCCAGCTCACCAGTGATGTGGTTCGTGGCTCCGCTGTCGACGTACCAGTTCATGTCAACACCATATGAGGCTTCTGCTACCCCGGCCACTTTTTCATCCTGGGACGATGCGTCATCATCATCCTCAAACCGGTACTAGCAATCTTTAGCTGAGTGGCCCAGCTTGCCATAGATTTGGCACCGAACAGCGTCCGGGCGCGATCTGTTGCTGTTGGAGGAGCTGGTGCGCCGGCCCCTATTGTTTTTGGAGGAGGGCCGGCTGCCGCCGTGCATGTTGCCGCTGTTCTGGCCGGTGCTGTTGCCCCCGCCGGAGCTCTTGCCCTTCTGACGAGGAGGTCCACGGTAGCGAGAGCCGCCACCGGCGCGGCCGCGGGTGGCGATGTTTGCCGAAGACTTGAAACCTCCTCCGGTCCCTGCCCCTTGGAACAAAGCTACCCTTTGATCAAAGTTACTCATCTGAGTAAACAATTCATCAAGGGTGACCAGGATGGTGTGGGCGTCAAGGGCAGAGACTAGCGGCTGGTAGTCCATGTCGAGGCCATTGAGGGTGTAGGAGATCAGCTCGTCCTCCTTCAATGGCCGCTCCGCTGTGGCAAGTTCATCGGCGAGGGAGCGCATGTGCGCAAAGTACGTGGCCACCGATTGTGTCCCCTTCTGCGCGTTCATGAGAGCGGCGCGGATGTTGTTGACGCAGGACATCGAGGTTGACGAGAACATCCTCGCCAGCGCCATCCACAACTCATGCGCGTGGGTGATCGCGGTCACCTGTATGCGTACTTCTTTGGACAGATTATTCAGAAGATAACCCAGTACCTGCTTGTCTTCCCTGGTCCAAAGTTGATGTAGAGGATTCGGGGTGGTCTCCTCCTTGCCATCTTTGTCCTTGGAGACGATGACCTTGGCTGGTTCCACCATGCTCCCGTCCACGTACCCGAAGAAGCCAGCACCGCGGAGTTGTGGCGTGATCTGGGTACGCCATAGGATGTAGTTGGTGCGCGTGAGACGCTCGGTGACTTGGCCAGAGAGGGTAGGGTTGGAGGAGCTGGAGGAAGCCATGGTAGGAGGTTTTCGGTGGAGGAGAAAAACCTAGATGCGATGGAAGAGTTAGGCTCTGATTATCATGTGGGAAACGTCGTACCCGGTTCAGGGCGACGGCTTCGTGTTATAAAGACAGGGGCGCGACTCCCTGATAGCATACAAGCTGTTGGGATAGAGACTTGAGATACAAGGGATAAGCTACTTGGAGTACAAGGGATAAACTAGAGAGAGAATATTGTTACAGAGAATATTTATCTAGTCTATCTACCCTATGCGGTTGGCTAACCGAACCATCTTGAGCTGGGCCTGCCGAACCACCTTGACACCATAGCAATGTTGTTTAACATGTGGAACCTCGAGTGTGATGTTCTCCCTTCCTTGTAGAAGCGGTGCTACAATACCAGATGATGCCACTGCTAGTACTATCTTCCCTTCAGAATGCAGCTTTGTTGTGATCGCTTTCCATAGGTATTGTCTTACTTGTCCCACCATATCCGTCCACAAAAATTTGTTTTCCCAAATCTTTGTCAACAGATTCCATTATTGAGTCAAATGCAAAACGTTGCTCATAGTAGAGAGTATGAAAGATCTTCAAATGCTCTTCTTTTTGAAGCCCTTTGTTGTAATTAATTTCTTCATTGAGTAGCTTGTTTCCAAGTTCCTTTATTTCTGAAGAATCGGGAAGTTATATTCCGGGGCATTCCTTAAGTGTCCTTCCAGCTTGTATCATAAGCTCCTCTATTTCCACCAAGGTGTGTCCTTGCTTCTGTGAAGCTGTGAGGCATAGTGTAGGATAGTTCAAGAATTTTCTCTGTTTGTACCCCATGTCTTTGCTTAATACCCCCGAACATGATTCCCGCAGTTGTTTTGGGCTTGTGACTTCGCAGTGCTTAAATTGTTGTGAATAGCTGCCTTAGTTGGTTGCTAGTCGCCCAATTTGATGCCTCATTGATGCACTCAAGCCACTCTTTGTCATATCAAGAAATCCTAGTGGTTCACAAGCAGATTTGTATGATGCATGGACTACTCCATATACTGTTCTTATGTCTTCAAAACATGTGCATCATTTCTTGACGTTAAGTAGCATTCGCATTGCCCTACATAGAGGGAAAACATTACCAAACTTTAGAAAGGATAAATTGAAGAGACATTATATATGCTTGCACCTTTCTGTCTAATAAAATCATATCAGTGCTAATGAGCTCATTAGTCGATAGGTTAATTGCGTCCCAAAGTCTTAAGACTTTTACTTTGATTGTCCATGTCTCGTTTCGTGTAATCGATGCATTCAACGGTGTATGTGCCATAATCTTTGAGGCCCATAAATATAAGAACAAAATGTTGATTATTAAAGTAAGTAATATAATTACATGTGTCAAGGACCTCGGTGCCCAAGACAGCAGGACCTCGACTACGTAGTTCGTAGTCTTGGTTGATAGGAGTGCTAGGGTTTTTGCCTAACTACTCAATGGTGCAGGAGATGAGATTAGGAGTAGAGGAAGAGGTAGGAGATAATGATTTATTGCTTTCCGTCAAAGGGTGCAGATTACACGATATATAAAGGCCTCATGGGCTGCTAACAAACTGGAAACTATGCCTAGCAAACTGCTCCTGGACTCTAGGAACCAACGTAGGATCAGGACTCCTTGCCCCGATCATGCCTCGTCAGCTATGGCCGTCGGCTGCTGCTCCTGGGCGCGCGGCCCTCGCCTGTACGCAGTGCCCCACATGACATCTCTCCCCCCCCCCCCTCGATGAGCAGCTCGTCCTCGAGCTGAAAAGCGGG
>NC_057795.1:297166994-297168927 GCF_018294505.1 Triticum aestivum | reverse complement strand
AGCGGGGTAGCGCTCGATGAAACTGTCAAGATCCTCCCATGTTGCCGATGATGCAGCCTCGCCCTTCCAGTGGACAAGGAGCTGGCGAACGCCATGTGCTAGGCGTGAACGAGTCACGCGTTCTGGTTCCGGGATAGCCGCACCGTTGTGGATCGGAGGCAAACCGGGCGGTGCTGTTGGAGGCGTGCTGAAGAACTTCTTGAGGAGGACCATGTGGAACACGTCATGGAGGCGCGAGCGCACCTGTAGCTCAAGGCGGTAGGCGATGTCGTTCACGACCTCTGAAATGCGGTATGGACCGTAGAAGCGTGTCTTGAGCTTGCCCCTGGTTGGCAAGTTGAGAGAAGATGCGGCGCGCTGGCGAAGACGAAGCCACACCCAATCGCCGACGACATGCCTGACATCGCGATGGCGTCTGTCGTAGTAGGACTTGTAGACCGCCTGCGCCTGCTATAGTCGATAGCGGATGTCAGCGAGTAGCTCGTCTCGCTCCGCCATGCTCTTTGCCACGGCCGCCACCCTCGTGTCGCCTGGCTCGTAAGAGCGAATAGTTGGAGGGTCACGGCCATACACGAGCTTGAACAGAGTTTCTTGGGTCCTCGTCTGGTAGGCGGTGTTGTAGATGTACTCGGCCCAGGGAAGCCACCGTAGCCACTGCCGCGGACGATCCCCTTTGAGGCAACGAGGTACATAACAATGATCTTGTTAGCAGCCTTCATTTGGCCATCCGATTGAGGATGAAACGCCGACGTCATGTGCAACTTCGTCACGGTGAGGCGCATGAGCTCCCGCCAAAAAGCCGAGGTGAATACGGGAGTTGCATTGTTAATGCGCTCTGGTTCATCATGTGTGGGCACTGCGTAACGAACATTTTATTATCCAAAATCTGCTTGCTCTTCTGTACCATGTTCCTCTTCCATTCTTCTTCAATAAGTAGGAATACAAGTATTTGTATAGATTCCACCATGGACTACATATGGAGCAAAATGAGTGAATCTACACTCCAAAATTTATCTGGATACATCTATATGTGATCCATAGTTGAAATCTCTACCAAGACTTATATTTTGTAACGGAGGGAGTATGATAGTAGTACATTATGTTCCTTGTACTGAAGATGAGTAGGGACATTTGCAGTGTAGAGGTCTATATGGTCGGTTGTGATGGACACTTTGAACCCTTCGGGCCTCTTTGATTTGTAGGATTTTGTAAACATAGGAGTAGGATTTTGTAATGCCCCGGATTCGTTGCGCCAGGTGTCTGCCAGTTGTTCGCCGTCGTTGCCATGTCATGTGCTTGCGTGTTGCATTTTACCATGTCATCATCTGCATCTCATATCATGTCATCATGTGCATCTCTTTTTGCATACGTGTTCGTCTCATGCATCCGAGCATTTTCCCCGTTGTCTGTTTTGCAATCCGGCACTTCTATGTCACCTGACGCCCCTTTTTGCCTCTTCTCATGTGCGGGTGTTAAACGTTCTTGGAATGGACCGAGGTTTGCCAAGCGGCCTTGGTATATCACCGGTAGACCGCCTGTCAAGTTTCGTTCCATTTGGAGTCGTTTGATACTCCAACGGTTAACCGGGTAACCGTAAAAGCCTATTTTGTCTTGCAGCCCAACACCCCTCCAAAGTGACCCAAAACCCATCTAACCCCCTCCATGCTCTCGGTTATTCGATCACGATCGCGTGGCCGCAAACCACTCCTCATTTGGAGCTTCCTAGCTCGTTCTACCTATAAAAACACCTCCTCCCCCGAAATTCCGGATCAAATCCACCCCTAACCCTAGCCCCGCTCCTCTCCGCGCCGCCGGACACGTCCGGTCCGGCCGGACAACGTCTTCCACGGCCGCCCTGGCCAATCCGCGGCCGCAACGTGGCACCGCCGCACCGCCCCCGCCGCCGGCCTGCGAAAGCCCGCCGCGGGCCCTC
>NC_057795.1:297164216-297166647 GCF_018294505.1 Triticum aestivum | reverse complement strand
CCCGCGCGCCGCCTCCTCCGACCCGACGCCGCCCAGATCCGGCCGTCCTCCTCCCTCCTCCGGCGACTCCCCCCTGCTCCGGCGAGATCCCACTCGCCTCGGTTCGCGTGCTCCATCCGACGAACCCTAGATCGGTGAAGGTTGACCTCCGAAATCCTCTGTCATTTTTTTCCAGTAATTTTGTTGCATTTTCATCGCGTCATAACTCTGCACCTGTGGCTCCGTTTTGGGAGTGTAGCATACCGATTTGTTCGTCTCGATGAGTACTTAAATTCATTCCATTGCATCATGTTCATTTGAGTCCATCTTAATGCTTGAAAAATCGTTGCAAGAGTGCTATATAATGTTATCTGCTGTCTGTTAACAGAACATGCTCATTTGCCATTTTTGCCATGTTTGATGTGTGCATCCTATGAACTTGAGTCCTACATGTGTTTTGAACTATGCCATGCCATCTTCACAGAGGTGCAATCCATGTATTTTTGTGAGTTGTGTGCTGAGTGCATAAAGCTTGTTAAGTGGGGTACTTGTTGTTGCTGATTTGCTAGGCTGATTCTATTACATTTTGTTGCTATGTAAACCTGCTGCTACTAGTCATTCTATGCATAATCTGGAGATGTTCACTAAGGATGATTTGTTATACATGTCTTGCTCTATCCATTCATGCCCCTGGTTGCATTTATAGCCTGTTGTAACTTGTTGTAATCTTGCTCCAAACTGGCTAAATAATGTTGCTATCAGCCTGTTAACATTAAGTTCAATGTTGCCATGATTGTCACTAGTGATCCATGAACCCTATGACTTGCTCTTGCCATGCTTAGCTTCATAAACATGTCTTCTTACTGCTGGTTGTCTTTCCATGCCATGTATTGCTCTGTAGTGAGTGGTTCAAGCTCACCAACATGCCTACTTGTTGTTGTTCCTGCCATGTATGAATCTGTCATATAACTTGCCATGTTTACATGGATGCCATCATATTTTCTGTGCCCCTTCGGCTCATGGTCGGTAAGGGACTTTTGTTCTATGCTTTGAGTAGAATCATTAAATGCTCTAGTTTGCCATGATAAGTTCCTGTAACATGTTGTTTGATAGCTCTAAACATTGCAACCTGATGTTATTTCTGCAAAGTCTGAAACTGTTATTATTTGCAATCCTCCCATGTCCTTTTGAGCATGTTCTAGTCTTTTCTGGAGATAGCTCAGTGTTCATGTTTTGTCATGCTTTACCTGTACTTCATGACCATGCCTTTTGTTTTCATATTGTGGTACTACAGTGTTGGAAATATGCCCTAGAGGCAATAATAAAAGTATTATTATATTTCATTGTTCATGATAATTGTCTTTTATTCATGCTATAACTGTATTATCCGGAAATCGTAATACACGTGTGAATACATAGACCAGAATACGTCCCTAGTGAGCCTCTAGTTGACTAGCTCGTTGTGATCAACAGATGGTCATGGTTTCCTGGCTATGGACATTGGATGTCGTTGATAACGGGATCACATCATTAGGAGAATGATGTGATGGACAAGACCCAATCCTAAGCATAGCACAAAGATCGTGTAGTTCGTTTGCTAGAGCTTTGCCAATGTCAAGTATCTCTTCCTTCGACCATGAGATCGTGTAACTCCTGGATACCGTAGGAGTGCTTTGGGTGTATCAAACGTCACAACGTAACTGGGTGACTATAAAGGTGCACTACAGGGATTTCCGAAAGTGTCTATTGGGTTGACACGGATCGAGACTGGGATTTGTCACTCCGTATTACGGAGAGGTATCTCTGGGCCCACTCGGTAATGCATCATCATAATGAGCTCAAGGTGACCAAGGTGTTGGCCAGGGGATCATGCATTACGGTACAAGTAAAGTGACTTGCCGGTAACGAGACTGAACAAGGTATTGGGATACCGACGATCGAGTCTCGGGCAAGTAACGTACCGATTGACAAAGGGAATTGTATACAGGGTTTGATCGAATCCTCGACATCGTGGTTCAACCGATGAAATCATCGAGGAGCTTGTGGGAGCCAACATGGGTATCCAGATCCCGCTGTTGGTTATTGCCCGAGAGTCGTCTCGGTCATGTCTGTGTGTCTCCCGAACCCGTAGGGTCTACACACTTAAGGTTCGGTGACGCTAGGGTTGTATGAATATGAGTATGCAGCATACCGAATATTGTTCAGAGTCCCGGATGAGATCCCGGACGTCACGAGGAGTTTCGGAATGGTCCGGAGGTAAAGAATAATATATAGGAAGTGGTATTTCTGCCATCGGGAAAGTTTTGGGGTCACCCGGTAATGTACCGGGACCACCGGAAGGGTCCCGGGGCTCCACCGGGTGGGGCCACCCATCCCGGAGGGTCCCATGGGCTGACGTGGGAGGGGAGCCAGCCCATAGTGGGCTGGTGCGCCCCCTAGGCCCACCCCCTGC
>NC_057795.1:297162402-297164007 GCF_018294505.1 Triticum aestivum | reverse complement strand
CCTTGGGGGGCACTCCTCCCCCCCTTGGCCGCCGCCCCCTTGGGAGATCCAATCTCCCAGGGCCGGCGCCCCCCCCTGGGGTCCTATATAAAGGAGGGCAGGGGGGAGGGCAGTCACACCCATTGCCTTGGCGCCTCCCTCCCCCTGCCGCACCTTGTCCTCCTCCCGTAGACGCTTAGCGAAGCCCTGCTGGAGTTCTGCTGCATCCACCACCACGTCGTCGTGCTGCTGGATCATCATCAACCTCTCCTTCCCCCTTGCTGGATCAAGAAGGAGGAGACGTCTCCCGTCCCGTACGTGTGTTGAACGCGGAGGTGTTGTTCGTTCAGCACTTGGTCATCGGTGATCCGAATCACGTTCGAGTATGACTCCATCATCACCATCCCCTTGCAAGCTTCCGCACGTGATCTACAAGTGGTATGTAGACGCAAACTCACTCCCTTGACTCGTTGCTTAGATGAACTCATAGATGGATCTTGGTGAAACTGTAGGAAAAATTTTAATTTTCTGCAACATTCCCCAACAGTGGTATCAGAGCCAGGTTTATGCGTAGTTCTCTTTGCACGAGTAGAACACAATTTTGTTGTGGGTGTGGATCTTGTCAACTTGCTTTCCTCTACTAGTCTTTTCTTGCTTCAGCGGTATTGTGGGATGAAGCGGCCCGGACCAACCTTACACGTACGCTTACGTGAGACCGGTTCCACCGATTAACATGCACTAGTTGCATAAGGTGGCTGGCGGGTGTCTGTCTCTCCCACTTTAGTTGGAGCGGATTCGATGAAAAGGGCCCTTATGAAGGGTAAATAGAAGTTGACAAACTCACGTTGTGGTTATTCGTAGGTAAGAAAACGTTCTTGCTAGAACCCAATTGCAGCCACGTAAAAGATGCAACAACAATTAGAGGACGTCTAACTTGTTTTTGCAGCAATTGATCATGTGATGTGATATGGCCAGAAGTTGTGATGAATGATGAATTGTGATGTATGAGATCATGTTCTTTGTAATAGGATTCACGACTTGCATGTCGATGAGTATGACAACCGGCAGGAGCCATAGGAGTTGTCTTTATTTTTTGTATGACCTGCGTGTCATTGAAGAACGCCATGTAACTTACTTTACTCTATTGCTAAACGTGTTAGCCATAGAAGTAGAAGTAGTCGTTGGCGTGACAACTTCATGAAGACACGATGATGGAGATCATGATGATGGAGATCATGGTGTCAAGCCGGTGACAAGATGATCATGGAGCCCCGAAGATGGAGATCAATGGAGCTATATGATATTGGCCATATCATGTCACAACTATATAATTGCATGTGATGTTTATTATGTTTATGCATCTTGTTTACTTAGGACGACGGTAGTAAATAAGATGATCCCTTACAAAAATTTCAAGAAGTGTTCTCCCCTAACTGTGCACCGTTGCTACAGTTCGTCGCTTCTAAGCACCACGTGATGATCGGGTGTGATGGATTCTTACGTTCACATACAACGGGTGTAAGACAGTTTTACACAGCGAAAACACTTAGGGTTAACTTGACGAGCCTAGCATGTGCAGACATGGCCTCGGAACACGGAGACCGAAAGGTCGAACACGAGTTGTAT
>NC_057795.1:297161385-297162392 GCF_018294505.1 Triticum aestivum | reverse complement strand
AATTAGAGGACGTCTAACTTGTTTTTGCAGCGATTGATCATGTGATGTGATATGGCCAGAAGTTGTGATGAATGATGAATTGTGATGTATGAGATCATGTTCTTTGTAATAGGATTCACGACTTGCATGTCGATGAGTATGACAACCGGCAGGAGCCATAGGAGTTGTCTTTATTTTTTGTATGACCTGCGTGTCATTGAATAACGCCATGTAAACTACTTTACTTTATTGCTAAACGTTAGTCATAGAAGTAGAAGTAGTCGTTGGCGTGACAACTTCATGAAGACACGATGATGGAGATCATGATGATGGAGATCATGGTGTCAAGCCGGTGACAAGATGATCATGGAGCCCCGAAGATGAAGATCAATGGAGCTATATGATATTGGCCATATCATGTCACAACTATATAATTGCATGTGATGTTTATTATGTTTATGCATCTTGTTTACTTAGGACGACGGTAGTAAATAAGATGATCCCTTACAAAAATTTCAAGAAGTGATCTCCCCTAACTGTGCACCGTTGCTACAGTTCGTCGCTTCTAAGCACCACGTGATGATCGGGTGTGATGGATTCTTACGTTCACATACAACGGGTGTAAGACAGTTTTACACAGCGAAAACACTTAGGGTTAACTTGACGAGCCTAGCATGTGCAGACATGGCCTCGGAACACGGAGACCGAAAGGTCGAACACGAATCGTATGGAAGATACGATCAACATGAGAATGTTCACCGACGATGACTAGTCCGTCTCACATGATGATCGGACACGGGCTAGTCGACTCGGATCGTGTAACACTTAGATGACTAGAGGGATGTCTAATCTAAGTGGGAGTTCATAATTTGATTAGAACTTTATTATCATGAACTTAGTCTAAAACCTTTGCAAATATGTCTTGTAGATCAATGGCCAACGCTAATGTCAACATGAACTTCAACGCGTTCCTAGAGAAAACCAAGCTGAAAGATGATGGCAGCAACTATACGGACTGGGTCCGGAAC
>NC_057795.1:297149568-297161375 GCF_018294505.1 Triticum aestivum | reverse complement strand
GATGATGGAGATCATGATGATGGAGATCATGGTGTCAAGCCGGTGACAAGATGATCATGGAGCCCCGAAGATGGAGATCAATGGAGCTATATGATATTGGCCATATCATGTCACAACTATATAATTGCATGTGATGTTTATTATGTTTATGCATCTTGTTTACTTAGGACGACGGTAGTAAATAAGATGATCCCTTACAAAAATTTCAAGAAGTGTTCTCCCCTAACTGTGCACCGTTGCTACAGTTCGTCGCTTCTAAGCACCACGTGATGATCGGGTGTGATGGATTCTTACGTTCACATACAACGGGTGTAAGACAGTTTTACACAGCGAAAACACTTAGGGTTAACTTGACGAGCCTAGCATGTGCAGACATGGCCTCGGAACACGGAGACCGAAAGGTCGAACACGAGTTGTATGGAAGATACGATCAACATGAAGATGTTCACCGACGATGACTAGTCCGTCTCACGTGATGATCGGACACGGGCTAGTCGACTCGGATCGTGTAACACTTAGATGACTAGAGGGATGTCTAATCTGAGTGGGAGTTCATAATTTGATTAGAACTTAATTATCATGAACTTAGTCTAAAAACCTTTGCAAATATGTCTTGTAGATCAAATGGCCAACGCTCATGTCAACATGAACTTCAACGCGTTCCTAGAGAAAACCAAGCTGAAAGATGATGGCAGCAACTATATGGACTGGGTCCGGAACCTGAGGATCATCCTCATAGCTGCCAGGAAACAATATGTCCTAGAAGGACCGCTAGGTGACGCTCCCGTCCCAGAGAACCAAGACATTATGAATGCTTGGCAAACTCGTGCTGATGATTACTCCCTCATTCAGTGCGGCATGCTTTACAGCTTAGAACCGGGGCTCCAAAAGCGTTTTGAGCATCACGGAGCATATGAGATGTTCAAGGAGCTGAAACTAGTTTTTCAAGCTCACGCCCGGGTCGAGAGATATGACATCTCCGACAAGTTCTATAGTTGTAAGATGGAGGAAAACAGTTCTGTCAGTGAGCACATACTCAAGATGTCTGGGTTGCACAACCGTATGACCCAGCTGAATATTAACCTCCCTGATGAGGCGGTCATTGACAGAATCCTCCAGTCGCTCCCACCAAGCTACAAGAGCTTTGTGATGAACTACAACATGCAGGGGATGGAAAAGACCATTCCTGAAGTGTTTTCTATGCTAAAGTCAGCAGAGGCTGAAATCAAGAAAGAACATCAAGTGTTGATGGTCAATAAGACCACTAAGTTCAAGAAGGGCAAGGGCAAGAAGAACTTCAAGAAGGACGGCAAGGATGTTGCCGCGCCCGGTAAGCCAGTTGCCGGGAAGAAGTCAAAGAATGGACCCAAGCCTGAGACTGAGTGCTTTTATTGCAAGGGGAAGGGTCACTGGAAGCGGAACTGCCCCAAATACTTAGCGGATAAGAAGGCCGGCAACACCAAAGGTATATTTGATATACATGTAATTGATGTGTACCTTACCAGTACTCGTAGTAACTCATGGGTATTTGATACCGGTGTCGTTGCTCATATTTGTAACTCACAGCAGGAGCTGCGGAATAAACGGAGACTGGCGAAGGACGAGGTGACGATGCGAGTCGGGAATGGTTCCAGAGTCGATGTGATCGCCGTCGGCACGCTACCTCTACATTTACCCACGGGATTAGTTTTGAACCTTAATAATTGTTATTTAGTGCCAAGTTTGAGCATGAACATTGTATCTGGATCTCGTTTAATACGAGATGGCTACTCATTTAAGTCTGAGAATAATGGTTGTTCGATTTATATGAGAGATATGTTTTATGGTCATGCTCCGATGGTCAATGGTTTATTCTTAGTGAATCTCGAGAGTAATATTACACATGTTCATAGTATGGATGCCAAAAGATGTAAATTTGATAATGATAGTCCCACATACTTGTGGCATTGCCGCCTTGGTCACATTGGTGTCAAGCGCATGAAGAAGCTCCATGCTGATGGACTTTTAGAGTCTCTTGATTATGAATCGTTTGACACATGCGAACCATGCCTCATGGGCAAAATGACCAAGACTCCGTTCTCCGGAACAATGGAGCGAGCAACCAACCTGTTGGAAATCATACATACTGATGTGTGCGGTCCAATGAGCGTTGAGGCTCGCGGAGGATATCGTTATGTTCTCACTCTCACTAATGACTTAAGTAGATATGGGTATGTATACTTAATGAAACACAAGTCTGAGACCTTTGAAAAGTTCAAGGAATTTCAGAATGAGGTGGAGAATCAACGTGACCGAAAGATAAAGTTCCTACGATCAGATCGTGGAGGAGAATATTTAAGTCACGAATTTGGCACACACTTAAGGAAATGTGGAATCGTTTCACAACTCACGCCGCCTGGAACACCTCAGCGAAACGGTGTGTCCGAACGTCGTAATCGCACTCTATTGGATATGGTGCGGTCTATGATGTCTCTTATCGATTTACCGCTATCATTTTGGGGATACGCTCTAGAGACAGCTACATTCACTTTAAATAGGGCACCGTCTAAATCCGTTGAGACGACACCGTATGAATTATGGTTTGGAAAGAAACCTAAGCTGTCGTTTCTAAAAGTTAGGGGATGCGATGCTTATGTCTAGAAACTTCAACCTGAAAAGCTTGAACCCAAGTCAGAAAAATGCGTCTTCATAGGATGCCCTAAGGAAACTGTCGGGTATACCTTCTACTTAAGATCCGAGGGTAAGATCTTTGTTGCCAAGAATGGATGCTTTCTGGAAAAAGATTTTCTCTCTAAAGAAGTAAGTGGGAGGAAAGTAGAACTCGATGAAGTACTACCTCTGGAACGGGATAGTGGTGCAGCTCAGGAAAATGTTCCTGTGATGCCCACACCAACCGAAGAGGAAAACAATGATGATGATCAAGGTACTTCGGATCAAGTTGCTACTGAACTTCGTAGGTCCACAAGGACACGTTCCGCACCGGAGTGGTACGGCAACCCTGTCCTGGAAATCATGTTGTTAGACAACGGTGAACCTTCGAACTATGAAGAAGCAATGGCGGGCCCAGATTCCAACAAATGGCTTGGAGCCATGAAATCCGAGATAGAATCCATGTATGAAAACAAAGTGTGGACTTTGACAGACTTGTCCGATGATCGGCGAGCAATAGAAAACAAATGGATCTTTAAGAAGAAGACGGAGGCGGATGGCAATATTACCATCTATAAAGCTCGACTTGTCGCTAAGGGTTATCGACAAGTTCAAGGGATTGACTACGACGAGACATTCTCTCCCGTAGCGAAGCTAAAGTCCGTCCGAATCATGTTAGCAATTGCCGCATACTATGATTATGAGATATGGCAGATGGACGTCAAAACAGCATTCCTTAACGGGCGTCTTAAGGAAGAACTGTATATGATGCAGCCGGAAGGTTTTGTCTATCCTATGAACGCTAACAAAGTATGCAAGCTCCAGCGATCCATTTATGGGCTGGTGCAAGCATCTCGGAGTTGGAATATTCGCTTTGATGAGATGATCAAAGCGTTTGGGTTTATGCAGACTTATGGAGAAGCCTGCGTTTACAAGAAAGTGAGTGGGAGCTCTGTAGCATTTCTTATATTATATGTAGATGACATACTTTTGATGGGAAATGATATAGAATTCTTGTACAGCATTAAGGCCTACTTGAATAAGTGTTTTTCAATGAAGGACCTTGGAGAAGCTGCTTATATATTAGGCATCAAGATCTATAGAGATAGATCGAGACGCCTCATAGGTCTTTCACAAAGCACATACCTTGATAAGATTTTGAAAAGGTTCAAAATGGATCAGTCCAAGAAAGGGTTCTTGCCTATGTTACAAGGTGTGAGATTGAGCTCGGCTCAGTCACCGACCACGGCAAAAGATAAAGAAGAGATGAGTGTCATCCCCTATGCTTCAGCCATAGGATCTATTATGTATGCCATGCTGTGTACCAGACCTGATGTAAACCTTGCCGTGAGTTTGGTAGCAAGATACCAGAGTAATCCCGGCAAGGAACACTGGACAGCGGTCAAGAATATCCTGAAGTACCTGAAAAGGACAAAGGACATGTTTCTCATTTATGGAGGAGACGAAGAGCTCGTCGTAAAGGGTTACGTCGACGCTAGCTTCGACTCAGATCCGGATGACTCTAAGTCACAAACCGGATACGTGTATATGTTGAATGGTGGAGCAGTAAGCTGGTGCAGCTGCAAGCAGAGCATCGTGGCGGGATCTACGTGTGAAGCGGAGTACATGGAAGCCTCGGAGGCAGCGCATGAAGCGATTTGGGTGAAGGAGTTCATCACCGACCTAGGAGTCATACCCAATGCGTCGGGGCCAATTAAACTCTTCTGTGACAACACTAGAGCTATTGCCCTTGCCAAGGAGCCCAGGTTTCACAAGAAGACAAGGCACATCAAGCGTCGTTTCAACTCCATCCGTGAAAATGTTCAAGATGGAGACATAGAAATTTGCAAAGTACATACGGATCTGAATGTCGCAGATCCGTTGACTAAACCTCTCTCGCGAGCAAAACATGATCAACACCAGAACTTTATGGGCGTTCGATTCATCACAATGTAACTAGATTGCTGACTCTAGTGCAAGTGGGAGACTGTTGGAAATATGCCCTAGAGGCAATACTAAAGTATTATTATATTTCATTGTTCATGATAATTGTCTTTTATTCATGCTATAACTGTATTATCCGGAAATCGTAATACACGTGTGAATACGTAGACCACAATACGTCCCTAGTGAGCCTCTAGTTGACTAGCTCGTTGTGATCAACAGATAGTCATGGTTTCCTGGCTATGGACATTGGATGTCATTGATAACGGGATCACATCATTAGGAGAATGATGTGATGGACATCCTAAGCATAGCACAAAGATTGTGTAGTTCGTTTGCTAGAGCTTTGCCAATGTCAAGTATCTCTTCCTTCGACCATGAGATCGTGTAACTCCTGGATACCGTTGGAGTGCTTTGGGTGTATCAAACGTCACAATGTAACTGTGTGACTATAAAGGTGCACTACAGGTATTTCCGAAAGTGTCTATTGGGTTGACACGGATCGAGACTGGGATTTGTCACTCCGTATGACGGAGAGGTATCTCTGGCCCCACTCGGTAATGCATCATCATAATGAGCTCAAGGTGACCAAGGTGTTGGCCACGGGATCATGCATTACGGTACGAGTTAATTGACTTGCCGGTAAAGAGACTGAACAAGGTATTGGGATACCGACGATCGAGTCTCGGGCAAGTAACGTACTGATTGACAAAGGGAATTGTATACAGGGTTTGATCGAATCCTCGACATCGTGGTTCAACCGATGAAATCATCGAGGAGCATGTGGGAGCCAACATGGGTATCCAGATCCCGTTGTTGGTTATTGCCCGAGAGTCGTCTCGGTCATGTCTGCGTGTCTCCCGAACCCGTAGGGTCTACACACTTAAGGTTCGGTGACGCTAGGGTTGTATGAATATGAGTATGCAGCATACCGAATGTTGTTCGGAGTCCCGGATGAGATCCCGGACGTCACGAGGAGTTTCGGAATGGTCCGGAGGTAAAGAATAATATATAGGAAGTGGTATTTCGGCCATCGGGAAAGTTTCGGGGTCACCCGGTAATGTACCGGGACCACCGGAAGGGTCCCGGGGGTCCACCGGGTGGGGCCACCCATCCCGGAGTGTCCCATGGGCTGACGTGGGAGGGGAGCCAGCCCATAGTGGGCTGGTGCGCCCCCCTAGGCCCACCCCCTGCGCCTAGGGTTGAAACCCTAGGGTGTGGGGGCGCACCACATGCCTTGGGGGGCACTCCTCCCCCCCTTGGCCGTCGCCCCCTTGGGAGATCCAATCTCCCAGGGCCGGCGCCCCCCCCCTGGGGTCCTATATAAAGGAGGGCAGGGGGGAGGGCAGTCACACCCATTGCCTTGGCGCCTCCCTACCCCTGCCGCACCTCGTCCTCCACCACGTCGTCGTGCTGCATCCACCACCACGTCGTCGTGCTGCTGGATCATCATCAACCTCTCCTTCCCCCTTGCTGGATCAAGAAGTAGGAGACGTCTCCCGTCCCGTACGTGTGTTGAACGCGGAGGTGTTGTCCGTTCAGCACTTGGTCATCGGTGATCCGAATCACGTTCGAGTACGACTCCATCATCATCATCCCCTTGCAAGCTTCCGCACGTGATCTACAAGTGGTATGTAGACGCAAACTCACTCCCTTGACTCGTTGCTTAGATGAACTCATAGATGGATCTTGGTGAAACCGTAGGAAAAATTTTAATTTTCTGCAACGTTCCCCAACATGTAGCATGTTGTTTTGATGCTTGCTAGATGCCTGGTTGCTGTTATGGACAGGTTGTTGCTATAACTTGTAGTGTATGTGTTGAACCGTTGCTCCGTTTTGAGTGTGCTCTATATGAAACTTGCTTGATTTTGCATGTAGTTTCATATTATCATGTTGCATCCTTGTTTTGGTGTGTTTGCTTGATGTTTGTATGCATTTTGCATCAATGCCATGTTTAACTTGTTTTGCTCATATCTTCTAGGTCGTAGCTCCGAATCTAATGAACTTTATATGTAACTTGACTAGAATCTCGTGTAGATCATCTTGGTGCATCTTAACTTGCTGTTTAACAACTTGAACATAAGGTTTATTCAGATCTGGACCAACTTCAAAACATGCATATGAGGACTTACCGGAATTGTTATATGTTGTTCCCGGCCTCATTTAAACTTGCATTGATGTGTTGCTCTTGTATGCATAATCTCTTGCCATGAGTAGCTTCATGTAGCCTTATCATGCATCATACTTGGTTGAGCATCATGTCTTGTTCATGTGTGGTGTGTTTACCATGTTTTGTGCTTCTTCTCGATAGTTCCCGTTTCGCTGCGATCGTGAGGATTCGTTCTTCTACGCTTTGTTCGTCTTCGTGGCTTCATCTTCTTCATGGACCCGTTCTTCTTCCTAGTTGGAATTCAGGCAAGATGACCGCTACCCTGGATCTCACTACTATCATTGCTATGCTAGTTGCTTCGTTCTATCGCTTTGCTGCGCTACCTATCATTTGCTCTTCAAGCCTCCCAAATTGCCATGAACCTCTAACCTTTGACACCCTTCCTAGCAAACCGTTGTTTGGCTATGTTACCGCATTGCTCAGCCCCTCTTATAGCGTTGTTAGTTGCAGGTGAAGATGAAGATTGCTCCATGGTGGACAGGGTTATGTTGGGATATCACAATATCTCTTATTTAATTAATGCATCTATATATTTGGTAAAGGGTGGAAGGCTCGGCCTTATGCCTGGTGTTTTGTTCCACTCTTGCCGCCCTAGTTTCCGTCATACCAGTGTTATGTTCCCGGATTTTGCATTCCTAACGCGTTCGGGTGATTTATGGGACCCCCTTGACAGTTCGCTTTGAATAAAACTCCTCCAGCAAGGCCCAACCTTGGTTTTACAATTTGCCTCACCACCACCTACTTTTCCCTTGGGCGTCGCTCTCTCGAGGGTCATCTTTATTTTAGCCCCCCCGGGCCAGTGCTTCTCGAAGTGCTGGTCCGAACTAGAGCCCTTTGCAGCGCCCCCTCAAGGAAACTTGAGGTCTGGTTTTAGTTGTACGGATTGCTCATCCGGTGTTTCCCTAAGAACGAGATATGTGCAGCTCCTATCGGGATTGTCGGCGCATCGGGCGGCCTTGCTGGTCTTGTTTTACCATTGTCGAAATGTCTTGTAAACCGAGATTCCGAGACTGACGGGTCTTCCTGGGAGAAGGTATATCATTCGTTGATCGCGAGAGCTTATCATGGGCTAAGTTTGGACACCCCTGGAGGGTATAAACTTTCGAAAGCCGTGCCCGCGGTTATGTGGCAGATGGGAATTTGTTAATGTCCGGTTGTAGATAACTTGACACCAGATCCGAATTAAAATGCATCAACCGCGTGTGTAGCCGTGATGGTCTCTTCTCGGCGGAGTCCGAGAAGTGAACACGGTTTCTGTGTTATGATTGACGTAAGTAGGAGCTCAGGATCACCTCTTGATAATTACTAGTTGACGACCATTCCGTTTGCTCTCTTCTCGCCCTTATTTGCGTTGTTAGCCAACATACTTGCTTAGCCGCTGCTGCAACCTCACCACTTTAACCCTTCCTTTCCCATTAAGCTTTGCTAGTCTTGATACCCATGGTAATGGGATTGCTGAGTCCTCGTGGCTCATAGATTACTACAACAACAGTTGCAGGTACAGGTTTTGCGATGATCCTGACGCGAGAGCGATGTTCCTTGTTTTGGAGTTCTTCTTCTACTTCTTCTTCGATCAGGGGATAGGTTCCAGGTCAGCAGCCTGGGCTAGCAGGGTGTATGTTGTTTGAGTTTCTGTTTGTGTTTCATCCGTAGTCGGATGGTGCTCTTATGTAAGATGATGTTGTATTCGTGTGGCATTGTTTGCCTCTTGTATGTATCCCCATCTATTATATAATGTTGATGTAGTGATATCCACCTTGCAAAAGCGTCTTCAAGATGTGCTTCTATCCTTGGTGGGACCTTCGAGTTCCTTTAGGATAGGGTCGCATCTTGAGCGTGACAAGTTGGTATCAGAGCCTCGACCGACCTTAGGAGCCCCTCTTGATTGATCGTGTAGTTTGGCCGTTGTCGAGTCTAGAAGAAAACTGATTTCTGAGTCTAGTTATATCGGAGAGTAGGAATTCTTTTTACTCCTCAGCACCTTCGTCGCTCTGGTGAGGAATGTTGGTGTAGGTATTTTGAGTTATTCCTCTTCCCCTTTCAAATTTTTCTTTAGGATCACGCAGTTGGTTTCCCGATCGTTGTTCCCCAGCTCTTTTCATCCGATGCATTTCTCGTCAAGTTGACTCGAGCCTCTTCATCTTTGCCAAGTTCAATCCTCAGTTCACTCTCAATGAAGTTGTTTCCCCATCATCAGTTGTCTTCTTTTCCCACCCACCCACCCTTTTTCTTCTCAGAACCGGAGTCCGTAACCGAGTATCCTTCCTACTCGTGCGAAGTCTTTCTTTTTTTTCCTCAATGATTTCAACTGGTGTTTTCTCTTCGAGTTATTCATCGGTTTTCCCCTTCCAAGTTGCCTTTGTTTTCCCGCCCTCCCACCCTCTTCTTCCCAGAGCCTAAGCCTCTTTCGAGCATCAATTTCATTCGTCTGGAGCCTCTTTAGTCCTTCGTCAATTATTTCGTCTCGTTCATCATTCTTCATCTCTTTTCTTCTCCGGTGGATTTCAATCCAAGTTTTTTTCGTTGTCAATCGTATTCTTTCCCTCAGCTCAAATATTTCCCTCTCCTCGTTTGCCTCTCGCCATTCAATCATTCCGGAGTTCGGAAGAAATCTCAGGAGATTCGCCTGTGTTTGAATTAATTCGAGGTTGTCACCTCATGCAAATATTTCAATCATTCCGGTGCATCATCTATCTGTTCAACAATCCTTTCCAACGGTGTTTTTCTTTTAGTGGGCCCTAACCCACAGGTCTTTTCCCAGGATCTTACCTGACTCTTCTAATTTTCCCGGGGTTATTCTCAAATTCTTTTCAAGTGTGACGTAAGAATGAATTTCATCAGTCACATGCCTTCTCCAAGATCGCTTTCAAATTCTTTTCATTGTTGGCTCAACCTTTTCGGTTTTCTTTCATTCTCCCGGAGTATCTCAGTAATTTTGGTGGTGTTTTCCGTCGTCATTTGAAGACCGAAGAAGAGTTTTTCCTCTAAATCTTGTCTGTTCCCCGGAGATTCGCGGTGCTAGCTCGATGTTATCCTATCAAATTGTTTCAAGTCATGCAAATTCTTTTCATCCTTCCGGAGCATTTAGGAGTTGCTTTCTCTCTCGATCATCCGGAGGCCATCTTTTCGGAATATCTCTTCCTTCTAAGTTTTTTCAAATTTGTTCTCCAATTATTCCATATCCGTGCCCCTTCGTTCGTCTCAATATTCTTCCGGTGCTTCGTTCAAGTGTTCTTTAATCAGCTCATGATCTCTTTGTTCTTTTGTATCTAAATCCCCTCGAGCTTATTTGTTCTTATAATTCTTCCCGGTGATTCAACCTCTTTCGTCAGTCATTTTTGAATTCTTACGGTGGTTCTTTCAGATTCATTTTCTTTGATTACCATATTAATTCATTCGTTCTTTCCAATCTACCGATGGTTCATTGAAGACCTTTCTAAAGGTGGCGCCATATACTCCTCAATCCTTTTCAAGGAGAATAAGTAGTATGCAAAATCCATTGCTTGTCATCAATTTAATATGATGAAGGATAAGCATAAAATAAATCTTATTCTTATTTCATCCAAGTGAGTAATCCCTTCCTTCGGAGTTTGTTCGTGAGGAATAAAGTTCCAGTTCCAAGTGTTTTCATCTTTTCTTTTCTAGAGTTCAAATTTCCTCGGCCATTTCGTCGGAACCTCCATCTAAATCACCGCAAGGCTTAATCTTATTCTTTCATCCTTCATTCTACCTCATAATCCTTTTGTCACTGGAGTTCTTCATGGTGGTTCGTCATGATTTAATTCATTCTTCAAGAGTTCATCAAGATTTTGTTGGTTGAGTTCAAGTATCTTTTCCTCTTGCATCTCGAGGTGCATTTAATTATTCGTATTCTTTTGAAGTGGAGTTTTGCATTTCTTCATTCTTCTCAGCTATCCAATCATTTCTATTTGTGGCCGGTTATCACCTTATGATCTTGAGATGTTACCACAAGTCCACAACAAGCTTATTCTTTTCATTGTTGATTTTCTCAACAACTCCGTTTAAACCTTCCTTCTAAAGATGCTTTCTATTTCATTCGTGGCACAAGTTGTCATTTTCTTCTCCATTCTTTTCATTCAACTCTTTCAATTCTTTCCGGATGTTTTGTGTGATGTCTTCATCAAGTATCATTCCATCCTCTAAAGTGCGTGTTCTAATCCTTCCATTTTCAGCCAGAGTGCTGCCTAAATCCTTTCAGTCTTATTCGTTTCTTATCTCGTTCTAACCGGAGTGGTTTCATAGTCTATCTGATTCTGTGAGCTTTCGATTCTCGTCATTCTCGTCGTTCCTCTCTTCCTCTCGAGTGCTCTCGATTCCTTGCTTCTTCTCTTGAGTTCCTGTTTCTCCTCATCCCTTTTCCCTTCCGTCTCGGTCCTAAGATCTCGGGACGAGATCTCTTGTTAGTGGAGGAGAGTTGTAACGCCCCGGATTCGTTGCGCCAGGTGTCTGCCAGTTATTCGCCGTCGTTGCCACGTCATGTGCTTGCGTGTTGCATTTTGCCATGTCATCATCTGCATTTCATATCATGTCATCATGTGCATCTCTTTTTGCATACGTGTTCGTCTCATGCATCTGAGCATTTTCCCCGTTGTCCGTCTTGCAATCCGGCACTTCTATGTCACCCGACGCCCCTTTTTGCCTCTTCTCATGTGCGGGTGTTAAACGTTCTTGGAATGGACCAAGGTTTGCCAAGCGGCCTTGGTATACCACCAGTAGACCGCCTGTCAAGTTTCGTTCCATTTGGAGGTCGTTTGATACTCCAACGGTTAACCGGGTAACCATAAAAGCCTCTTTTGTCTTGCAGCCCAACACCCCTCCAACGTGGCCCAAAATCCACCTAACCCTCTCCATGCTCTCGGTCGTTCGATCACGATCGCATGGCCGCAATCCGCACCTCATTTGAAGCTTCCTAGCTCCTTCTACCTATAAAAATACCTCCTCCCCCGAAATTCCAGATCAAATCCACCCCTAACCCTAGCCCCACTCCTCTCCGCGCCGCCGGACACGTCTGGTCCGGCCGGAC
>NC_057795.1:297121549-297149073 GCF_018294505.1 Triticum aestivum | reverse complement strand
CGTCGCCGGCGTCGCACTCCGGTGACCTTGCTGCGCCGGCGCCTCGGCCGCCGCTCGGCCTCCCGCGCCCGCCGCCCGGAGTCGCCGCCGCCCGCACGCCGCCTCCTCCGACCCGGCGCCGCCCAGATCCGGCCGTCCTCCTCCCTCCTCCGGTGACTCCCCCCTGCTCCGGCGAGATCCCGCTCGCCTTGGTTCACGTGCTCGATCCGACGAACCCTAGATTGGTGAAGGTTGACCTTCGAAATCCTCTAAGTCGTTTTTTTCCAGTAATTTTGTTGCATTTTCATCGTGTCATAACTCTGCACCTGTTGCTCCGTTTTGGGCGTGTAGCATACCGATTTGTTCGACTCAACGAGTACTTAATTTCATTCCATTGTGTCATGTTCATTTGAGTCCATCTTGATGCCTGAATCATCGTTTCAAGAGTGCTATATAATGTTACCTGCTGTCCGTTAATAGAACATGCTCATTTGCCATTTTTGCCATGTTTGATGTGTGCATCCTATGAACTTGTGCCCTACATGTGTTTTGAACTATGCCATGCCATCTTTACAGAGGTGCAATACATGTATTTTTGTGAGTTGTGTGCTGAGTGCATCAAGCTTGTTAAGTGGGGTACTTGCTGTTGCTATTTTGCTAGGCTGATTCTGTTACATTTTGTTGCTATGTAAACCTGCTGCTACTTGTCATTCTATGCATAATCTGGAGATGTTCACTAAGAATGATTTGTTATAAATGTCTTGCTCTATCCATTCATTCCCCTGGTTGCATTTATATCCTGCTGTAACTTGTTGTAATCTTGCTCCAAACTTGCTAAATAATGTTGTTGTCAGCCTGTTAACATTAAGTTCAATGTTCCCATGATTGTCACTAGTGATCCATGCACCCTATGACTTGATCTTGCCATGCTTAGCTTCATAAACATGTTTTCTTACTGTTGGTTGTCTTTCCATGCCATGTATTGCTCTGTAGTGAGTGGTTCAAGCTCACCAACATGCCTACTTATTGTTGTTCCTGCCATGTATGAATCTGTCATATAACTTGCCATGTTTACATGGGTGCCATCATATTTTTTGTGCCCCTTTGGCTCATGGTCAGTAAGGGACTTTTGTTCTATGCTTTCAGTAGAATCATCAAATGCTCTAGTTTTCCATGATAAGTTCTTGTAACATGTTGTTTGATAGCTCTAAACATTGCAACCTGATGTTATTTCTGCAAAGTCTGAAACTGTTATTATTTGCAATCCTCCCATGTCCTTTTGAGCATGTTCTAGTCTTTTCTGGAGATAGCTCAGTGTTCATGTTTTGTCATGCTTTACCTGTACTTCATGACCATGCCTTTTGTTTTCATATTGTGGTACTGTAGCATATTGTTTTGATGCTTGCTAGATGCCTGGTTGCTGTTATGGACAGGTTGTTGCTATAACTTGTAGTGTATGTGTTGAACCGTTGCTCCGTTTTGAGTGTCTGTATATGAAACTTGCTTGATTTTGCATGTAGTTTCATATTATCATGTTGCATCCTTGTTTTGGTGTGTTTGCTTGATGTTTGTATGCATTTTGCATCAATGCCATGTTTAACTAGTTTTGCTCATATCTTCTAGGTCGTAGCTCCGAATCTAATGAAGTTTATATGTAACTTGACTAGAATCTCGTGTAGATCATCTTGGTGCATCTTAACTTGCTGTTTAACAACTTGAACATAAGGTTTATTCAGATCTGGACCAACTTCGAAACTTGCATATGAGGACTTATCGGAATTGTTATATGTTGTTCCCGGCCTCATTTAAACTTGCTTTGATGTGTTGCTCTTGTATGCATCATCTCTTGCCATGAGTAGCTTCATGTAGCGTTGTCATGCATCATACTTGGTTGAGCATCATGTCTTGTTCATGTGTGGTGTGTTTACCATGTTGTGTGCTTCTTCACGATAGTTTCCGTTTCATTGCGATCGTGAGGATTCATTCGTCTACGCTTGGTTCGTCTCTGTGGCTTCATCTTCTTCATGGACTCATTCTTCTTCCTAGCGGGATTTCAGGCAAGATGACCGCTACCCTGGAGCTCACTACTATCATTGCTATGCTAGTTGCTTCGTTCTATCGCTTTGTTGCGCTACCTATCATTTGCTCTTCAAGCCTCCCAAATTGCCATGAACCTCTAACCTTTGACACCCTTCCTAGCAAACCGTTGTTTGGCTATGTTACAGCATAGCTCAGCCCCTCTTATAGCGTTGTTAGTTGCAGTTGAAGATGAAGATTGCTCCATGGTGGACAGGGTTATGTTGGGATATCACAATATCTCTTATTTAATTAATGCATCTATATATTTGGTAAAGGGTGGAAGGCTCGGCCTTATGCCTGGTGTTTTGTTCCACTCTTGCCGCCCTAGTTTCCGTCATACCGGTGTTATGTTCCCGGATTTTGCGTTCCTAACGCGTTCGGGTGATTTATGGGACCCCCTTGACAGTTTGCTTTGAATAAAACTCCTCCAGCAAGGCCCAACCTTGGTTTTACCATTTGCCTCACCACCACCTACTTTTTCCTTGGGCGTCGCTCTCTCGAGGGTCATCTTTATTTTAGCCCCCCAGGCCAGTGCTTCTCTAAGTGCTGGTCTGAACTAGAGCCCTTTGCAGCGCCCCCTCAAGGAAACTTGAGGTCTGGTTTTAGTTGTACGGATTGCTCATCCGGTGTTGCGCTGAGAACGAGATATGTGCAGCTCCTATCGGGATTGTCGGCGCATCAGGCGGTCTTGCTGGTCTTGTTTTACCATTGTCAAAATGTCTTGTAAACCGGGATTCCGAGACTGATCGGGTCTTCCTGGGAGAAGGTATATCCTTCGTTGATCGCGAGAGCTTATCATGGGCTAAGTTGGGACACCCCTGCAGGGTATAAACTTTCGAAAGCCGTGCCCGCGGTTATGTGGCAGATGGGAATTTGTTAATGTCCGGTTGTAGATAACTTGACACCAGATCCGAATTAAAATGCATCAACCGCGTGTGTAGCCGTGATGGTCTCTTCTCGGCGGAGTCCGGGAAGTGAACACGGTTTCTGTGTTATGATTGACGCAAGTAGGAGCTCAGGATCACCTCTTGAACATTACTAGTTGACGACCATTCCGTTTGCTCTCTTCTCGCCCTTATTTGTGTATGTTAGCCCCCATACTTGCTTAGCCGCTGCTGCAACCTCACCACTTTACCCCTTCCTTTCCCATTAAGCTTTGCTAGTCTTGATACCCATGGTAATGGGATTGCTGAGTCCTCGTGGCTTACAGATTACTACAACAACAGTTGCAGGTACAGGTTTTGCGATGATCCTGAAGAGACAGCGATGTTCCTTGTTTTGGAGTTCTTCTTCTACTTATTCTTCGATCAAGGGATAGGTTCCAGGTTGGCAGCCTGGGCTAGCAGGGTGGATGTCGTTTGAATTTCTGTTTGTGTTTCATCCATAGTCGGATGGTGCTCTTATGTAAGATGATGTTGTATTCGTGTGGCATTGTTTGCCTCTTGTATGTATCCCCATCTATTATGTAATGTTGATGTAATGATATCCACCTTGCAAAAGCGTCTTCAAGATGCGCTTCTATCCTTGGTGGGACCTTCGAGTTCCTTTAGGATAGGGTCGCATCTTGGGCGTGACAGATTTGTAGTGGCTTGCCCACTTGAATCCTATAAGAATATCAAGGAAATGCGGGGAGTTGTGTCGCCTTTGAGAGTTACACTGATATTAACAGTGAAGGAAATATGCCCTAGAGGCAATAATAAAGTTATTATTTATTTCCTTATATCATGATAAATGTTTATTATTCATGCTAGAATTATATTCACCGGAAACATAATACATGTGTGAATACATAGACAAACAGAGTGTCACTAGTATGCCTCTACTTGACTAGCTCGTTAATCAAAGATGGTTATGTTTCCTAACCATAGACATGAGTTGTCATTTGATTAACGGGATCACATCATTAGGAGAATGATGCGATTAACTTGACCCATTCTGTTAGCTTAGCACTTGATCGTTTAAGTATTTTGCTATTTCCTTCTTCATGACTTATACATGTTCCTATGACTATGAGATTATGCAACTCCCGTTTACCGGAGGAACACTTTGTGTGCTACCAAACATCACAACGTAACTGGGTGATTATAAAGGTCCTCTACAGGTGTCTCCGAAGGTACTTTTTGGGTTGGCGTATTTCGAGATTAGGATTTGTCACTCCGATTGTCGGAGAGGTATCTCTGGGCCCTCTCGGTAATACACATCACTTAAGCCTTGCAAGCATTACAACTAATGAGTTAGTTGTGAGATGATGTATTACACAACGAGTAAAGAGACTTGCCGGTAACGAGATTGAAGTAGGTATTGGATACCGACGATCGAATCTCGGGTAAGTAACATACCGATGACAAAGGGAACAACGTATGTTGTTATGCGGTTTGACCGATAAAGATCTTCGTAGAATATGTGGGAGCCAATATGGGCATCCAGGTCCCGCTATTGGTTATTGACCGGAAACGTGTCTCGGTCATGTCTACATAGTTCTCGAACCCGTAGGGTCCGCACGCTTAACGTTTCATTGACGATATAGTATTATATGAGTTATGCATGTTGGTAACCGAATGTTGTTCTTAGTCCCGGATGAGATCATGGACATGATGAGGAACTCCGGAATGGTCCGGAGATAAAGTTTTATATATGGGATAATAGTGTTTGATCTCCGGAAGGGTTCCGAAATTCACCGGAAGGGGTTCCGGATGTTTCCCGAAATGTTTGGGTACGAGAACACGTTATTTGGGCCAAAGGGGAAAGCCCACAAGGTTTTTCGAAAGCGCAAAAGGAAGTTTTGCGGAGTCCAGGGGCCAGATGCTAGGGTCCCTGGCGTCTGGGTCCAGACGCCGGGAACCCTGGCGTCTGGCCCTGGAGTCCGAGAAGGACTCTTGCCTTTCGGGTGAAACCGACTTTGTGGAGGCTTTTACTCCAAGTTTCGACCCCAAGGCTCAACATATAAATAGAGGGGCAGGGCTAGCACCAAAGACACATCAAGAAACACCAAGCTGTGTGCCGGCAACCCCGTCCCCTCTAGTTTATCCTCCGTCATAGTTTCCGTAGTGCTTAGGCGAAGCCCTGCGGAGATTGTTCTTCACCAACACCGTCACCATGCCGTCGTGCTGCCGGAACTCATCTACTACTTCGCCCGTCTTGCTGGATCAAGAAGGCGAGGACGTCATCGAGCTGAACGTGTGCAGAACTCGGAGGTGCCGTGCGATCGGTACTTGGATCGGTCGGATCGTCAAGACGTACGACTACATCAACCGTGTTGATAAACGCTTCCGCTTAGCGATCTTCAAGGGTGTGAAGATGCACTCCCCTTCTCGTTGCTATACATCACCATGATCTTGCGTGTGCGTAGGAATTTTTTTGAAATTACTATGTTCCCCAACAAACAGTACCACACCTTCAGTTGAAGAGAGCTGGTATCCGAAGCCTTTCTAGCCGTACCAGCAACACTAGCACATATATTCTAGCAAGTCGCAGTTTGCTGATTTTACTCTGATGCTTACGGTTTTCCTGTTATATCTACACTATGATCTGTGTAGCTGCTTTGTGTCGCACTAGAAGCAGTCCACTCTTGAAGCTAAACACTACAATGACTTACAAAACTGGCACCAAGGCATTGAGTGCCATTCTGGATGGAGTGAAACTCATATGCTCCCCACCTGTTGACTCTTGTTCAGAATATGATCCCAATGACTCTTGTTCAAAATTGCCACATATAGAGAGACATTATGGAATTGCATTTCCTCGGGCGCTGTGATTCATCATGAGTGGGCAACCAACATTGTATGCAATGAAGAGGAACCTCAAGAATATGCTTCCTCTTTTGTTATTCTGTATTTAGTACGTACAATATGTTCCTTGTCAGGAAGTGGAGCAGGGACATCTGCAGTCAACAGCTGATAGAGCTGGCCTGTACGTGGTCGATAGGCTTTCAATTACTAGCGGCAATACAACACTATATTTTCAAGCCAGTTCCACTTTCCCAATTTATATATCGTGGTTATGGTGTATCCCTTTTATGTACACTATGATCTGCCTAGTTGTTGTGTGCTCTTGTTATCATGGTTTGGCAATAAACTCTCTATATAGTATATTATGAACCTATCATCTGCCAACTATCCTTACTTCTGGAGCCTATTTTTTGTGTACTTGTGCCAGAGTATATAAATGTGCACACCATATTACAGCACACATTAGCTCCCTCATCGAAATCCAGTGATATCACACAAGTGTTTACAGGGGCGCCCCTATATTAGAATATCCTCTGCAATACAAAGATAATCTCACAACTATTTATGTTTTCATGGCTCTTAGGTATTATACGTAATTACAGTGAATATCAGAATCTGCGCATCAGAAGAATATTGTGGAACACTGCAATGACTTACAAAATTGGCACCAAGGCATTGAGTGCCATTCTGGATGCAATGACACTCATACGCTCCCCACCTGTAGATTCTTGTTTAGAATATGATTCTAATGACTATTCTAACCTCAAGGAGTCAAAGGCAGATGGCCTGTCATGTTCACCCATCAATTTGGCAAGGTTTTATTGATTGCACGTATCTTGCATATGTTGTCTTGCATTTCTTATACTTTGTTGCACCGCCATCTGCTTAGTTTACTCATCATATATGTCAAGATGCCATGCCCATCCATTATCAATACATATTCCATCTGTCATCATACCATGTTTTTCCACTCAAATGTTGTTCTTGTGCATCAGACATCAAAAAGGAAGAGGGTGATTGCCGAACCTAAAGGAGCAGCAGCACAGTCCTTGAAAAATGTGGTTGTGCCGGAGAAATTAGACAATACCCCACTTATATTGGCTGTACAACCAGTGACACAAAACGTAGGATGACTCCAGTAGACTGTACCCATACTTCACTGGCCACACCACTAGCCCCACCACACAGGACCTGCACTCCAGCAAAAGGTATGCCGATTTCAGTTGCCATAGTACCAGCCGTACCATAGAAAAATCCCACTCCATCAAAAGTACAGCAAGTCCACCAGTCGAAGACCTACAACAACTGCAGAGACGGCCAATTCCTGCAGATTGGAACCCCATTCCAGTTATTCCCAGTTTAAAAGACAATGCTTTCAATGTTGTTAGGGACTACGTGCATATATTCCCATCATGGGAAGATTATAGTGAAGACAAACACCATTTTCACATTTTCCTGTCCCACTTACGTGTAAGTGCTATTATTCATGGTGATTATTTTCCTGTTTTCTGCTGATTGAACACATCAATGATTTACATTACATTATTGTAAGTACACGAGGGTCAATCTGGATAGTCATGACGAGCAAAGCTTGCTTGCGCTTTTCAAGCAAGCATTGTAGCAGTACCGGTGTTACCTGAGGAAATCACACTTTGATGGCAAGTCTATAAACAAATTTCTGGTGAAGTCTCCTGTGCTAAGTTTAGAAGACATTGAATGGAAAAACCTTGTTATGCACTGGTCTCGTTCCGAGGATGATGTACTGTCTATGATATCGCATGACAATTTGAACTTCTACTTTTCCGCATGTGCCTTATGGATCTTTTTTGTAGGATATCTGCTCGAAAAAGAATTCCGGTTTGAAAAGAACGACAGGATATCGCAAATATGTTGCCCACTGCTTTGCTCTTGTTAGTACCTGTTGTCCTGTATCATTGTACTTGCATACATACCTGGTTCATTATGTGACAGCAGTATGCATGATAGCTTGCTTATCAATTGTTCGCTCCAAATTATCTGATTTGTATGAATGGTTACATTAGTGTAGAATATATCCAATACCAATCAAAAAATTTAGCTCTGCATTGTTCTTGTAAGTACCTGCTATCCTTTATCTGTGTACTTCTATTGACAGGTAGTTGTTCATGTACCATCACTCTGCAGCTTATTTTCCTTTGCCCTCCATTTTCTACACATAAGATCTATATTTACTCTTACCGTAAGGTTGGACAACATTGATGGTACTGAAGAAGTTTAGCTCTGCATTGCTCTTGGCTATACCTTTTGCCTGTATCGCTCTACTTACATTTATAGCTACTTCGTTATGTAGCATCACTCTTCATCTTATCTTAAATATTCTCCATTTTTTTCTTATGTTGTCACATATATATTTACTCTTAACAAAATGTAGAATAAAGGCAATGCTTATGAAGAAGATTTTGTGGTAAACTTCTTGAATTGCCCCCCATTAGCATGGACCAGGGCTTTATTGATCCTGCCTTCACCAATAATGAAAGTTTTTCCTTCTCAAGCCTTCAAACTTTGTTGTGTATATTTGGTTAGGCATGACTGCAACAACTGCTTATTTTTGGTGTTTTAATCAAATTGCATGTTTAAAGTTTATTATATAGTTCATAAACAAAAGTTTGTCCTTCTCAATTTAAGTTTTCAGTTGTACAACCAAGTTCCTTCTTCATACATGTAAATTAAACTATACACAACAAGTGATCTTATTTTGCCAATCTGAAATGGGCTAAATTGACAGCACACTAACCATTGATACTTATGAGTTCTTGATCTATAATCCAGTGGTGTTGTGAAGCTGCCAACTTCTTCACAATGTCATTTCCTGCCATGTCTTGACCTGAACAATACGATATTGTGTTAATGCTATTTTAAACTGTGTCACTTTATTCGTCCATAAGAAATGTGATGAATTGTCAGCACTAATACTTATATGTGCAAAACCTGTCATCTGTCTGCTTGTTTATCTTTCAGAGTGAGGAGGATATAAGTGTCAAACAAGCGCAGTCTCATCAGCTTGCTCAGCTGCTTGCGCTGCACCTCCTGAGCAGGGATAACCTTTCTTGAAGTCTATCGAAGTGCTATCGGTTTTGTATATTATTTTGTTGGCGTGTTTAATTGCACTGGTGGCGATTTTTGATGCCCAGTGTATGTAATCTCCTGTCTGCTTGTGCTCTATTATCATAGTGGCGAACTTTGATGCCCAGTGGATGTAATATGCCGTAATTTCTTTATTGTATAGTCTAGGTTTTTTTTCTTATTCATGATGCTGCAGTTATTTTACTGTATATATATCCTGTCTTCGCAGTAAACCGGCCAAACCGTAACATTACGGTACGTAATCGGGCCGTCATCCAAATCACTATGTATGATCCGCATCATGGGCCCCATCATCTTGGTCCGTTAACAGGCCTAAATGTAAACTGGCCCACTAGTAGATTCGGGCCTTTAATAGGCCGAGTAAACCGCCGGCGCTATTTTCAGAAGAAAACTCAATGGGCTTTTAGGAAGCTGGAAAGTAGGTTGGGCCTAAAACGTGCCGAACAGCTCACGGGTCGGTAGCAGGCCGAAATAGACCCCGACCCATGATTGTGCCAATCAAATCACGGGCTTATAACAGGCCAAAATTGTCTCGGTCCTTGTTTGGCCCAATAAGATTATCGGCTGTGAGCAGGTCGGATGCAAACGGGACCGTAATTAGGCCCAACTATATGACGGGCTTTTAACAGTCTGAAATATATATAGGGCCGAAATGTGAAATGGGCCTTTAACAGGCTGAAACTAATATTAGGGCCTTTAGCAAGTGGGCCTAAAAGCATGCGTCCAGTTGATGGGTCGAATCTGATATGGGCCATAATTTAGCCCGAAGCCTCTTAAAGGACCGGACCTGATCTGGGCCGTAATTTCGCCCAGAACATGGTAGGCTTTTAACGGGCCGGATCTCATATGGGCCATTATTAGGCCCTGAACATGGCAGACCATTAATGGACCGGATCAAATATGGGCCCGCATTTGGCCCAAAACATGGCAGCCAGTTAATGGGCCCGCCAACTAGGTCCTCAAAATTTTGTTGGCCTTCAGCTGGGCCGGCCCATTATGGCCGGCGAAATCTCATGGGCCTTTAGCTGGGCTGGCCCAATATGGTCCGCAAAATCTTGTGGGCCTTTAGCTGGGCCGTCCAATTATGGTCCACAAAATCTCGCGGGCCTTTAGCTGCGCCGGCCCATTATGGCCTGCAAAATCTTGGGGGCCTTTAGCTGGGCCGGCCCATTATGGTATGCAAAATCTCGTGGGCCTTTAGCTGGGCCAGCCCATTATGGTCCGCAAAATCTTGTGGGCCTTTAGTTGGGCCGACCCATTTAAACTTTATGGGCCACTTTTGGGCCGGTCCACATGTCAACGTATCATAGGCGCATCTCGCCCATTGGATGAGTGACACCTGTGCCAACGCGGAGCTGACACGTGTTTCCTCTAGCCAATAATGATTTTACACGTGGAAAATCCCCATTGGTGCGGGCTGTTAACGGGTTATTGGATCCAAAACCGGACCCGATAGCTTAACAGTGTTCCGTTACGGTGGATGCCACATGTTGGTCACCCTTTTGACGAAAGCACTTCTATGACGCGCGATTTATCGTCATGGAAGTGGACACTTCCGTGATGATAATTTTGGTAATGTCATGGAGCCCTTCTACGACAGCACAGGTATGACTATCCTGATTCTGTCATAAAATCGTCATGGGTGTACATGCATGACAGAAAACATGACCTACTGACGGAAGTGTATTTTTTTCTGTCATGCATGTACATCCATGACGATTTTATGACAGAATCAAGATAGTCATACCTGTGCTGTCGTAGAAGTGTTCCATGACATTACCAAAATTATCATCGCGGAAGTGTTGACTTCCATGACGATAAATCGAGCGTCACAAAAGTGTTTTCATCAAGGGTGACCGACATGTGGCACCCACCGTAACGGAACAATGTTAAGCTATCAGGTCCGGTTTTGGATCCGATAACCCGTTAATAGCCCCAACCAATGGGGATTTTCCACGTGTAAAATCATCATTGGCTGGAGGAAACACGTGTCAGCTCACCATTTGGACAGATGTCATCCACTCATTGAACCGAAGGTGCCTATGAAACGTCGACACGTGGCACGGCCCAATAGAGGGCCATTCCTGTGAGAACGCTGGCCCATTTGACATGGTCAAAAGGTGGCGGGCCGACCCACGGGAAGCCTGTTAACGGCTTGTTCGCATATAGCCCATTTACAGCCCGCTAACCCAGGGCCCATTACGACCTATCCAAATTAGGCCTAGTAGCGTCATTTGGGCTATCCAATATAATTCCAGCCCATGTATGGCCCATGACGTCTTTTGTCCCATATGAGGCCCTTTGTAACTCTTGGCCCATTAACGGCCCATGGTGAAACTGGCCCGTAATGAATAGTGTATCACTTTATACCCATTAATGGCCCGTGGTGAAACTGGCCCGTAATGAATAGTGTATCACTTTATACCCATTAACGGCCCGTTATTCCGTTGGGCTGTTTCTAGCCCATGTTATCTTTCGGCTTTCTCAGGGCCCATTTATTCTAAGGCTCATTTCCAGCATTCATTTACTTACGGCCCATTACTGTCATTTTCTGCTTGTGGGACAAATTCAGCCCTTGGTTACAGCCAGCCCATTTGTGGCCCATTAATATGTTGGGCCGTTTTAATAGCGTCATCAAATACGGCCGATTAACGACGGCCCGTTATTGTCAGCCCATGAATGGACAATTCCAACTCTAGCCCGTTTACGGCCATAATGCGGTCTGGTATTGGCCCATGTTTGGCCAACCAATCATACGACCCGTAGAAGGACCATTGAGGATATAGCTCGTAGAAGGCCCATTGTGTCTACGACCCTTATAAGGCCCATTGTTTTTACGCCCCGTACAAGGCCCATTGTTGCTACGGCCCTTAGACAGCCCATTGTTTCTACGTCCCATAGGAGGGCCATGGTAACTACAGTAAATATGTAGCCCACGGTTATTGTGGCCTAGTTTTAAAAATAGGTTATTGCGGCCACTAGCAAACCGTAGAAAAAGAACTGCACTGACTACAAGCTAACAAATAAACAAGACAATAAGGAAATAAATAAGCAAGCAACTTACCCTAGGCTATCACAGCTATTACACATATTACATCCACTGGGCATCAAAGTTCACCACCAGTGCAAATATAGGGAAACAAAGCAGCATATAAACGCCGCACCAAAACAAGTCCAGGACTGAAACCACTTCAGAAGAGCTCAAGAAACAATATCCTGGGTAGCCATAATGCTGGCAAGATGCTTAGCAAGCTTATTAACTTTCTCTTGTTTGGCGCTTAAATCCTCCAGCACTTGCTGTTGCACCTGAAAGTATGCATCTGAATTCTGCAGGGACTTCCTCAGTCCTTCGGCTTCCTGTCACATAACATCTGATCGATGTCTTTCAACTTGAAGTTGAGACTCAAGAAGCCGAACTGATTCAGGCAACAAGTTCGAAGAGCTGGTGCTAGCAGTAGTAGCCAGTAACTCGAACACTACATCAAGACATGACTTTGGGGGTTGTCTCAGTGTCTTCAATATTATTTTTCTCAGCTTTCTTGGAGACCAACAGGGATGTCTCACTATCTTGAAACTTATTTGCATTACTTCCTTTACCATTGCATAATGGGGTACTCTTCTCTAATATTTTATCCGCGTTCTAAAATAGAAACAAACAAACACATCACAGGTTTACAATGTAGTATATGAAACTCATTTTGGTAAACCAGTTCAGTAGTAAGGTGGACAGGATAACATGATGAAACAAACATATATCTATGTAGTATGGTCACTGTATGGTCTATGTCATTCTAGTTTATGTTGCCAAATCAAGATAGATACAGTTCGAATCATATCTATTTATGACAAAGCAGCATAGACAGAATATAAGTGTGGGAAACTACACAGCAATAAGAACACTTGTAATGTGCATGGCATGAGAACATAACTATTTATTCAATTGAAACTGAAATCAACATAGAGCAAGTTACAACAGAAAACACGTTAAAGAAACAGGTTTAAAACATACATGTTGTGCCATTGGCGTTTCAATTGCATCCTGCAAATTTGAAATTAGTTGGTATGAGTAAATACAGTGATGCAAGAGCAAAGTAGTATGAACCATAGCTACGGAACCTGACCTGAGAACAATTCTTCTTCTGCTTTAAGCGTTGACTTGGGGTTCGGAGTGGTGGTCCTCATGCTTTGGGCACTCCAGTTGCCTTACTAACTGCTCGTGTTTGGGTGCTCTATGGTGGATACGGTGCTGTGTCAACGGGAACTGGGTTACTATCTGGTGGGGTTGGGGTTAGAAGGGGCGTAGCTGGTTCTCTGTCCAATTGGGTAGGGGTACAATCTGCGTTAGTCTGGGTTATGTGTGATGGGGCTGGTTCCTGGGCAAGTACAACCGTGGTTCTATCTGCATCGATAGGTAGCACGATCTTTTCTGAAGATAGTGTTTTTACTCCCACAGATACTGCCATCACCCCCTCCAATTGAAATGGCTGATAAACAAGAAAAGTAATTGAATGTGCAGACATTGTAAGATAGACAGGCGCAATGGATAGTAGGGAACAAAACAGTGCATGAAATAATTCACATTTATGTTGTCTAACCAAACAAAATAGAAGGACATAATTTCACATATATGATGGCTAATTAACCAGGATCGCATGACACAATTTCACATGTATGATGGCTAACTAAACATGATAGAATGACACACTTCAAAATATGATGACTATGTAAACATGATGACATGATATAACTATACCATGTGTCTATTAAAGTGGTTGGCATGCCATAAATCACAAACATGCCGTCGATGGAAACATGATGGCATGATATAATTCACGGATAGAATGACATAATTTAAAATATGATGACTGTGTAAACAGGATGATATGATATAACTATATTATGTCTTTAGAAAATGGGTTGGCATGCCATAATTCAGATACATGATGTCTATGTAAACATCATGGCATGATATAATTCAAATATGTGATTTATATACTAAGGAAGTGAGCAGAGGGCAATCGCATATATGATGTGTCAACTAAGGAGATGACATTCAATATTGTGTATATGATGTAAAAATTAAGCATTGCAATACAACATATGCAGGATATGAGTAATATAACCCTGCCAAGTTTGAGCATACACCTCAAGGGGATAATAGGACTGGTCATCTGTCTCTGAATCCTCCTCTGAAGATCTATCTGTAACCATCAAGATATCTGCTTCAGCAAGTAGCATTGTCTGCTCTGAAGACCTTGTTTTCACTCTAGATTTCTCCATCACCAATTCAAATGGCTGGTGCACAGGAAGAGCAGTTGAATATACAAACATTGTCGACAAAAGCAATGAAAAATACAAAAAAAGGACGGCATGATATAATTCACATATATGACGCTTGGCTAAACAGCATGGCATTGCATAATTATAATGCCTTGCAACAAGGTAGCATTGCATAATTCACATATATAATGTCTTGCAACAAGATGACATTGCATAATTCACATATATGGTAATTAGACACTAAACAGGTGGCATTCACACAAAGCATGTCTAAACTAAGAAAATGACATAGCAATGCAAGATACCATACGCATGATATGAGCAACATAACCCTACCAAGTTAGAGCATGCACCTCGGGGGTGGATAGGACTGGTCATCTGTCTCTGAATCCTCCTCTAAAGAGCTATCTATAACCAGCAAGACATGCGCTTCGTCAGATAGCATTGTCTGCACTGAAGACCTTGTTTCCACTCTAGATTTTTCCATGACCGTGCCGAATAGCTGATGCATAGGAAGAGTAATTGAATGTACTAAAATTGTTGACAAATTTAACACGTAATAAAAAAATGATGGCATGATATAATTCACATATAAGATGACTGCCTATGTCACGCCCAATATGCGACCCTATCCAAGAGGAACTCGAAGGTCCCACCAAGGATAGACCCGCATATTGAAATGCTTTTGCAAGGTGGATATCATTACATCAACATTACATAATAGATGGGGATACATACAAAAAGCATACAATTCCACACACATACAACATCATCTTACATAAGGGCACCATCCGACTACGGATGAAACACAAACAGAAACTCAAAAGACATCCACCCTGCTAGCCCAGGCTGCCGACCTGAAACCAGTCTCCTGATCGAAGAAGAAGCAGAACAAGAACTCCAAAACAAGCAAGCATCGCTCTCGCGTCATGATCATCGCGTAACCTGCACCTGCAACTGTTGTTGTAGTAATCTGTGAGCCACGAGGACTCAGCAATCCCATTACCATGGGTATCAAGACTAGCAAAGCTTAATGGGCAAGGAAGAGGAAAAGTGGTGAGGTTGCAGCAGCGACTAAGCATATATGATGGCTAACATATGGAAATAAGAGTGAGAAGAGAGCAAACAGAATGGTCGTGAAGCTAACAATGATCAAGAGGTGATCCTGAACTCCTACTTACGTCAAACATAACCCAAAAACCGTGTTCACTTCCCGGACTTCACCGAGAAGAGACCATCACGGCTACACACGCGGTTGATGCGTTTTTAATTCGAATCTGGTGTCAAGTTATCTACAACCGGACATTAAAAAATTCCCATCTGCCACATAACCGCGGGCACGGCTCTCGAAAGTTTATACCCTGCAGGGGTGTCCCAACTTAGCCCATCACAAGCTCTCACGGTCAACGAAGGATATTCCTTCTCCCAGGAAGACCTGATCAGTCTCGGAATCCCGGTTTACAAGACATTTTGATAATGGTAAAACAAGACCAGCAAAGCCGCCCGATCTGCCGACAAATCCTGATAGGAGCTACACATATCTCGTTCTCAGGGCACACCGAATGTGACATCCTATGAGTAAAACCAGCCCTCAAGTTTCCCCAAGGTAGCCCGGCAGTCTACTCGGTTCGGACCAACATTCGAAGGAGCACTGGCCCGGGGGTTAAATAAAGATGACCCTCGGGCTCCGGAAACCCAAGGGAAAAAGGCTTAGGTAGGCAAATGGTAAAACCAAGGTTGGGCCTTGCTGGAGGAGTTTTATTCAAAGCGAACTGTCAAGGGGGTCCCATAAATCACCCAACCGCGTAAGGAACGCAAAAACAAGGAACATAACACCGGTATGACGGAAACTAGGGCGGCAAGAGTGGAACAAAACGCCAGGCATAAGGCCGAGCCTTCCACCCTTTACCAAGTATATAGATGCATTAATTAAATAAGAGATATTGTGAAATCCCAACATAAACCTGTCCATCATGGAGCAATCTTCAACTTCACTTGCAACTAATCAACACTATAAGAGGGCCTGAGCAGAGCGGTAACATAGCCAAGCAACGGTTTGCTAGGAAGGGTGAAGAGGTTAGAGGCTGACATGACAGTTTGGGAGGCTTGATCAACAAGAGATAGGTAGCGCGGCAAAGCGATAGAACGAAGCAACTAGCATATCAATGATAGTAGTGAGATCCAAGGTGACGGTCATCTTGCCTGAAATCCTGCTAGGAAGAAGAACGAGTCCATGAAGAAGACGAACGAGAGTAGTCGAACGAATCCTCACAACTCTGGAACGAAACCGAAGCTAACGAGAGAAGCAAACAGGAAAGAAGCAAACAACATGGTAAACAACCAAGCAGAATCATGGCATGATGCCCAATCAAGTATGATGCATGTCTGTTTTAAATAGCATGACATGGCAAAGTGCAACAAGCAACACTACAAATTAAGTGGAGCTCAATATGCAACGAGTTGCATATTGACGAAACACCACATCAAGTATTTAGTTCTCTCTTGTTTATGTACCCAACAATATTAACCATTGTTAAACATGACAAGAGGTTGTCACACCCTAGCTAGTTCATGCATTAGAGTGTTGCATCATATTTACTCTTTCATCAGAAACCTGAAATGGGGATGACAGAACCCCCAGCCCCCTCTGAAACCAACTAGGGTTTACTAAAAACTTTTTCAATGAACCTGAAATGCCCTTCTAAAATGCCCATCATTTTTGTCTTGGTTCAGAACCTCTGCCAAAAGTGATGCACATTTTCCTAGGCCATCTTAGGGTTTGTGAATTAAATCATAAATATTTGAATTTGGGCAGTTAAAATTATATAAATTTTCTAAATGCTCAAATATCTCCAAACTAAAATGTTTCATGTTGGAAATAATCCAACTATGGACCAGGAGTAGTTTGGTGATTTTAGGAGTTGCCTAAGTATTTTTATTAATTCAACAAAGTTGCAGAAGTATTAAAAAAACAGAAAACAGAGAAAAATAGAAAAACTTACCTGGCGCCAGCACCCGGCCCACCTGCCGGCCCAGCCCAGCGCCGCTCCAGCGAGCTGCTTGCCGGCCAGGCAGGCAAGCAGGTGCCCGACGGCGACCGCAGCGCGCGCCACGCACCTGCTCGCCGCCTCGCCGCTCCCCTCGCCCGGTGACGTCGTGGATCGCCGTCCCTCTCTCCCCCGAAACCCCCAGACACCCCCTTTCCTCTCCAGCTCCTCCCCCTCGCGCTCCCCCGCCATGACCGACGCCACCACCGTCGTGCCTACGTCGTAGCCGTGCTCCCCGCCGCCCGTGCCTCTTCTCATCGTGTCCAGGAGCTCCGCCGCCGTCCACTTCATCGAGCTAGCCGAGCCCCGTGTGCTCGTGCGGCCCGAGTCCACCGCACCGACCTCGCCCGAACCGCCGTCGCCGGAGATCCCCTTCAACACCGTCGTCGCTCCGGTCCGTCCCCGGCCGCACCAAGGGCTTCGTCGAACTCCCCGTGAGCTTAGCCATCTTCCCCTCTCTTCTTTTCTTGCTCCCGAGCCGTGTAGCGACCTCCCGGAGCTCAACCGCACCCACCACCGTGGAGCTCGTCGCCGACGTGCTCCCGTTCACCCTCCGACCACTCCACGGTGTCCATCATGCTCACCGCGTCACGTAGCACCTAATTAGCTACTCCCCGCACCTCACCGACCCCCCTAGCGACAAGTTCGACTTCGGCCGAACTCCGGTGGCCGCCAAAGTCGTCGCCGGCGCCAACTCGGGCCACCCCGACCCCAACGGACTCCACCAAGAGCTGCGGCTCTTCCTCAGCTCCACTCCGGTGGTCTCCGCGACCCATTTGGTGGCCGAAATGGCCAAAACCACTTCCGCCGCCGTGTCGGGCTCGCCGGCGGCTAAACGCCGGTGCAGCCGACCCGGCTTTGACCACGGGTGGGCCCTGGTTGACTCCCCTGAGTCAATGACAGGTGGGGCCTAGCCCTGTTAACCAATTAGGATTAGTTTAAATTAATTTTAGTTTAATTAATCACACTGACACGCGGGACCCACTGTCAGGTTTGACCCGGACGTGTCCTGTTGACCTGCTGATGTCACACTGACGTCAGGCTAACGTAGTAATTGATTTTCTGGATTTATTTTAATATAGGAAATTCCAGAATATAGTTTAAACTTCAAAAATTCATAACTTTTAATCTGTAACTCCAAATCAGACAAGTTATATATGAAAAATGATCAGAAAAACCCAATCTATCCATCTGTACTATTTTCATGCATGATTAAACAAGTTAACTTGATGTTTAATGCAGAACAAGATAAAACACTTTAAAGGGCCATGTATGAGTTTGAAATTTGAATCTTTGGTTCAAATTGGTTCAAACCCTTCTGGTCTTAGTTGCATTATCCCAACACACTCATATTGCCATGTTTCATGCATGCATCATATTGTTGCACATTGTTTGGTGATGGTTGTGTATCGGTGTTCTTTGCGGCAGGTTCTGCCTCCGAGGAGTACCGTGATTACCCTAACGAAGAACCGTATCAGTGCATCGAACCATCAGGCAAGCAACCAACTATTTGATCATATCGATACAATCCCATGTTCTCGCTCCTGCTCTCTTTTACTGCATTAAGACAACGCGTTTCAAACTGCTGTGTGCTATGGTAGTTGAACCCACTTCCTCTGCATGACCTGTCATTGCCACAGTAACTAGATGAAACCCACTAGCATGTGTAGGAGTTGATTGAGCCATATGTATGTGTTGTTCCTACCTTGCTATGCCTGCTATGCTTAGAGTCGTGTCAGGTCTGGTTCATCTGGGTGATGGGCTAGAGTGAAATGATTATGTCGGTAATGAGAGTGGTGTGGTGAACACGATTTGGTAAAGGTATCGATGAAAGGCCATGTAGGACTACATGGTGGGTTGTTTCATTGGAGCCGACCTTAAGCACTGAGATCTATATGTGTGATTTAAGATACAGCTACTACCATGCATTGGGCCCTGAAATATGACCCCGCTCGACTTCTTATTCACCCTAGTTCTCTGTCCAGGAGTTGCAAGTAGTTTCTGGTGTTTGTAGCCTACTGGAGGCCGTGGACAGCGCTGTCCGTAGGGGTGGGCTGTGATGCGGTAGGTACGTGGCACGGTGTACCGAATACCCGTTAGGTATCTCGGGAACCCTGTTCACATCGTTTGGGGCTGTGAGTGAAACCTCGGCCGGATCTCCTCATGGATGGAACCCGAATAGGCGATAAACCTGGACTAGAGACTTAGGTGTTTAGGTAGGTCGTGGTCTACACCCACGTCGGCTTTCGCTTGAAGTCTGCCGAGCACATATCGTGTGCAGACGCTAAGTGGTGGAAACATGTATGAAGAAGTACACCCCTGCAGGGTTATCATGATCTATTCGAATAGCCGCGTCCGCGGTAAAGGACTACTTGGTTGCCTATACAGTTCATAGACAAGTAAATGGAAACTACTAAAAGCCTCAAGATAAGTGTGAGTGCCGAGGATGGCTCTTCCGTAGGAAGACGGAGGTGGATCCTTGGTAGTGTATTGAAGTGGTGAGTAGTGGACTCGTGTACGCAAAACCATTTCAAGTTGGAGTCTCGTAGGATAGTCTAGCCAAGAGTCAAAGCTGGCTTGCTGCAATAACTCCACCAACCCTTCTTGATAATGTGCATGTATGTAGGATCTGATGTAAGTCTTGCTAAGTACCTTTGTACTCATGTTGCTATAATTTACATTTTACAGAAGACGCTGCAACCCCTTCTGATGGGTTCTTCGTAGACGTTGACATCAATGAGTAGGCTAAGGCCCAGGTGGTGATCCTGGGCTTGTGAAGGACCACGCAGTATAGCTAGGCTTTCCAAGCCTCTTTTATTTTACTAGTTGTCTGTACTCAGACAAGTTACTTCCGCTGCTGGTTTGTATGACTGTATGACTTGAATGCTGGGTCGTGTGACCATACCTTTGTGTATGTTATGTATGGCTCTCTGAGCCTTAAATAAAGTACTTGTGTCATAGAGTCATGTTGTGATGCCTTGTTGTATTTGCACATATCGAGCATATTGTGTGTATGATTGAAATGCTTGGTATGTGTGGGATCTGACTATCTAGTTGTTTATCCTTAGTAGCCTCTCTTACCGGGAAATGTCTCCTAGTGTTACCACTGAGCCATGGTAGCTTGCTACTGCTCTGGAACACTTAGGCTGGCCGGCATGTGTCCTTCTTCGTTCCTGTGTCTGTCCCTTCGGGGAAATGTCACGCTTTGAGCACCGGAGTCCTGTTAGCCCGCTACAGCCCGGTTTACCGGAGTCCTGCTAGCCCAGTGCTACAGCCCGGACCCACTTGCTGATGACCGACACGTTCGTTGCTGGGTCATGGATGCCTGTCCCTGTAAGTCTGTGCCACTTTGGGTTTATGACTAGCCATGTCAGCCCGGGCTCCTTATCATATGGGTACTAGCGACACTATCATATACGTGTGCCAAAAGGCGCAAACGGTCCCGGGCAAAGGTAAGGCGACACCCGTGGGAATACCGTGCGTGAGGCCGCAAAGTGATATGAGGTGTTACATGCTAGACCTATGTGGCATCGAGTCGGGGTCCTGACAGCGTTGGCATCAGAGCCGGACTGCCTGTAGGTTCTCCAAGCCAAACTGGTCGATGTTGAGTCTAGAAATTCTTTAGTTATATGTTGGGGAATTGTTTGTGGGTTGGAACGTAAGGATCTTTTTACTCCTTTATCTTATGACATTATGATCTGAGTCAGTCTATTCTTCCACCGGGGGTTAAGGAATTAGGATCTATTCTCTCTATCAGGTTCACGTGTTACTAATCAGTAGTACCTTATAGGTTTGATGGATACAAGTCTAGTTCAGTTCTACTACCACATTATGTTGTTAGGATGGACTCAGAACTTTGATATGATGATGTTGAGTGTGTATGAAATCCTTTGTCAAATGTCTCAAAATCCTTCTTGAGCATTTACAGCTGTTATGCTGCCGAAATTTTGCTAGAAATTCTAATGCCTTTGCATTATGGTTGTGCTTTCAGATGGCCACTCGCGACCTCAATCAAGTGGTTCGCCTAACTCGATGCCTAGATGTACCCGGCCATACCACCATGTTGGTCAGCGTAATGACTGAGGCTTGATACCGTTGGTATCCCGAGTACACGGTCGAAGAGCAATTTCGAGACATTAATCAAAGCCAGTATCTCTGCACTGTCAGGATATTTCCATCTTATCCTGGATCCACCGAGCCCCTTCACTGCTCCTATGGACTCGGGGTTACTATTGAGATGGCTGTGCAGGACGCCGCCTACTCTATGATGACCATCATGCGAGTCAGGTCTGGTCTATTTCGGGACTCTGATTTTCCGGTATATGCCAGGATCACTTCCGGGAGCACAAGGGTATCTTCAGGCTATCTATGCTGACCCCACTCAGGAGGATTCATGGACTCGCACCACTGCTGAGATGCTCGAGGATAAGGACCGTGAAAATCGGGCCTTGAGGCTAGAGCTCTTCAATACCCGTGCTGACCATTGGGCCACGTTGACTCGGTTTGCACCGGCGGTGCAAGCTGGATATTCGGATATGCGCGATCTCTATCCTGTGAGATCTGCTTTGCCAGACGTGATGGGTTGGCGTGATGTAGGAGGCATCACCCCACCTCGCGGTCCCCGCAGGCCACCGTCTGTTGGTCCAAGACCTCATCCTAGCCCCTATGGTCCTCAAGCTCCGCGGGATCGTCTGTTCCCGGATGATCATGTTGAGCTTCCAGGCTATGGAGGTGACTTCTACGAGGACTACTACGGATCGGTCTGAGTTAGTGGTAGTATCACTAGTTCGTACTAGCTGTGTCGTCTATCGTCCTCCGTGACTCGTGGGATATGACCTAGTTTGTACCGCCTTCCGGAGGTGTAGAAAAATAATGTATAGGAGCTTGGGATGCCTCCGATGAGATGTAATCTTCTTTCACCATAATAGTACCTTGTTTGGTCTTGTACTAAACCTTGTATGGTGTGTATGACGATGGAATAAAGAAGCAGTTTCTGTATCTACCATGTCATACAGATGATCATCTTGCATTCCGAGTTACTCCTTACATTCTGTATTCTATGTCGGAATCTTATCATTCTGACTAAATCATTGTCTTGTTTACCTAGGATGGTCAACACGCGCAATAACCCTGCTCCTCAAGAGCAGGCCGAAGGCAGTGAAGTCAGGAATGCAAATCTGCCTCATCCTCCTTCCCTAGCCGAGGTTATGATGGAAGCCGAAAGAAACAAGCGGGAGACCAACCGTTTGTTAGAGTGTATTGAACAGAACACAGCACACCATCAGAGGACCAACGTGGTGTCACTCAGTGATTTCATCAAGTTACATCCACCCACATTCCACCACTCCGTCGAGCCTCTCGACGCTGATGACTGGCTTCGCAGTATTTCTCACAAACCGCGTTCTGCGCTAGTAGCTGAGGCTGACAAGGTCACCTTTGCTGCATATCATCTTGAAGGCCTCGCCAGTCTCTGGTGGGAGAATTATGGAGCTATGCGCCCAGCGGGCCATATCACTACTTGGGCTAAATTCAGCGCGCTTCCCGTGAACATCACATTCCGGAGGGTCTCATGGACCGTAAACGTGAGGAATTTTGCAGTTTCACCCAAGGCCGACTCTCTGTGGATGCTTACAGCAGGGAGTTTGGTAACCTCGCACGATATGCAACTGAGGAAGTTTCTACTGATGCTAAGAAGCAAGCAAGGTTCCGTAAGGGACTTAGTCCTGAGCTTCGCCGCGACCTCCGTCTGCATGAGTGCACATCTTTTCAGAAGCTTGTTAACAAGGCCATCAGTGCTGAGACTGGTCAGACTGATTATGACACAACACGCAAGCATGGCCATGACGTGGGTTCCTCATCCGGTGCTGGTCCTCAGAAGCGCCGCGTGTGGGTGCCCAACACTGCCCTGCCACCCAGGTTCACACTGAGGCCATCCTTCCAGGCGCCTCGCCCCGTTCAACAGTCTGCACCAGCCAAGCCCTATGGTGGTCCAACCAACAATGCTCCTCCACGTACCAGTTCTGTGACTTGCTTTAAGTGTGGGGAATCTGGCCACTATATGCGCGAGTGTCCCCAGACCAACCCCAACCAATCTGCTAAAACTGTTGGCCGTGGAAAGCCGACAGGAAAAGTGTTCCACGCCAAGCCGGCCACCGCTACACGTGGCCATGTCAACTGTATCTCTGCCGAAGAAGCTCAAGAGGATCCCAACGTCGTTCTCGGTACGCTCCTTGTTAATTGCCACCCGGCATCTGTTCTTTTCGATACAGGAGCATCTCATTCATTTATATCCGAGAGCTATGCTCGTCTACATAACACCGCATTCTGTGACATGCCATCCTCTATGGTAATTCAAACTCCGGGATCCAAATGGCAAACTTCTAGAGTAAGCCATGGAAACGAAATCCAAGTCGACAGACTTGTTTTTCTCGCATCTTTGATAGCCCTTAAATCTTCGGATATTAATATCATCTTGGGTATGGACTGGATGTCAGCTCATCATGCCCAAGTTGATTGCTTCTCTAGGACTGTTCAACTCACCCATCCCTCGGGGAAGATAGTCAATGTCTTGACCCGAATAGCCAAGCGACAGTTATATTCTCTTAACGCCAGCCCTTTGCCAGACCTTGAGGACGTCCCGGTAGTCCGTGACTTCCCGGATGTCTTCCCAGAGGAATTGCCAGGTGTTCCACCCGACAGGGATGTTGAGTTCGTAATAGACCTTATTCCAGGAACCGTCCTGATTGCTAAAAGACCCTATAAGATGGCACCACTAGAACTAGCCGAGCTTAAGAAAAAACTCGATGAGTCCTTGAAAAAGGGTTTCATCCGACCTAGTTCATCTCCGTGGGCTTGCCCCATCCTCTTCGTCAAGAAGAAGGATGGTACGGACCGGATGGTTGTAGATTATCGACCTGTCAATTTGGTCACAATCAAGAACAAATATCCGCTTCCCAGGATCAACGACCTGTATGATCAGCTCGCTGGATCCTCAGTCTTCTCCAAAATGGATTTGAGGTTGGGCTACCATCAAATCAAAATCAGGAACGGGGACATTCCTAAAACGGCCTTTGTTACTCGTTATGGCCAATACGAGTACACCGTCATGTCCTTCGGTTTAACCAACGCTCCAGCCACTTTTTCTCGATTGATGAATTCAATCTTCATGGAGTATTTGGATAAATTCGTCGTGGTTTACCTTGATGATATACTCATCTACTCCAAGAACGAGGCAGAACATGCCGAACATCTAAGGCTAGTGTTGAAGAAACTTCGAGAGCATCGCCTTTATGCCAAGTTTTCTAAATGTGAATTTTGGTTGTCAGAAGTGACCTATCTGGGTCATGTAATATCTGGTAAAGGTATTGCTGTTAACCCTGAGCGAGTTCAAGCCGTCCTTAATTGGACTCCACCTGAATCGGTCAAGCAAGTTCAGAGTTTTCTGGGCTTAGCGAGCTATTGCCGTCGCTTTGTCGAGAACTTCTCCAAAGTTGCTAAACCTCTAATCAAACTCCTCAAGAAAGATAAAAAGTTCGAATGGACTCCACAATGTGAGCACAGCTTTCAGGAACTGAAAAGACGCCTGACTTCTGCTCCCGTACTGGTACCGCCAGACTTCTCTAAGGACTTTGTTATCTACTGCGACACCTCGCGACAAGGACTAGGCTGTATTCTCATGCAAGATCGACACGTAATTGCTTACGCTTCACGGCAATTGCACCCACATGAGGAGAATTATCCTACTCATGATCTAGAGCTTGCAGCTGTAGTCTATGCACTTAAAACCTGGCGACATTACCTTCTCGGTAATCGTTGCGAAATATTCACTGACCACCAAAGTCTGAAGTACATCTTCACCCAACCGGATTTGAATCTCATGCAAAGACGTTGGGTCGAGTTGATCACAGATTTCGACTTAGGAATAACTTACACCCCAGGGAAAGCCAACGTCATGGCTGATGCGCTAAGTCGTAAATCTTATTGTAACAACCTGATGTTACAACAAAGTCAACCGCTTCTCCATGAGGAATTTCGGAAGCTTAACCTTCACATTGTTCCTCAAGGATTTCTTTCCACCTTGGTAGCGAAACCTACTCTTACGGATCAAATCATCGCTGCCCAAAAGCGAGATAAGGGAATATCTAAATCAAGGAGAACATTGCTAGCGGAGGTGCTAGTTGTTTCTCCACAAATGATCATGGTGTTCTGTACTTTGAGAACCGTTTAGTGGTTCCCAAGAACCAGCATCTACGGCAGTTGATCCTTAAGGAGGCTCATGAATCTCCTCTCACCATTCATCCCGGTAGTACCAAGATGTATCAGGACCTACGCCAGAGGTTCTGGTGGACTAGGATGAAGAGAGAAATTGCTCAGTATATTGCTAATTGCGACGTCTGCCGTCGTGTAAAAGCAGAGCATCAACGGCCTGCTGGCACCCTTCAACCCTTAGCTATTCCTGAATGGAAATGGGATAAAATTGGTATGGATTTCATTACCGGTTTTCCCAAGACCAAGAGAGGGAATAATGCTATCTTCGTCGTTGTCGATCGTCTTTCCAAAGTGGCCCATTTCTTACCTGTTCGTGAGAGTATAACCGCTAGCCAGTTGGCAGACTTATACATCTCCCGAATAGTGTCTCTCCATGGTGTTCCTTTGCAAATTAACTCGGATCCAGGAAGTCTTTTCACCTCTCGATTTTGGGAAAGTTTCCAAAATGCTATGGGAACCCTCCTTTCCTTTAGCACCGCTTTTCACCCTCAATCGAGTGGTCAAGTAGAACGCGTCAACCAAATTCTAGAAGACATGCTTCGAGCCTCTGTTATCTCATTCGGAATGGATTGGGAGAAGTGCCTTCCATTTGCCGAATTCGCTTACAACAACAGCTATCAATCTAGCTTGGGTAAAGCCCCTTTTGAAGTTCTCTATGGACGACGGTGTCGAACACCCCTTAACTGGTCAGAAACCGGGGAAAGACAATTCTTTGGCCCGGATATGATTCAGGAAGCGGAAGAGCAAGTTCGCATCATTCGTGAAAAGTTGAAAACAGCCCAATCTCGTCAAAATAGTCAGTATGACCGAAAACATAAGACTATAACTTTCTAGGTTGACGAGAAGGCTTACCTTCGGGTTACTCCTCTGAAGGGAACCCATCGCTTCGGTATCAAAGGCAAATTGGCTCCCCATTACATTGGACCTTTTCGTATTCTCGCTAAACGAGGAGAAGTTGCCTACCAGTTGGAACTACCTCCGCGTCTCTCCAGAGTCCATGATGTTTTCCATGTTTCTCAACTCAGGCGTTGCTTCTCGGATCCTATCCATGGAGTGGATCACGAAACGCTTGATCTCCAAGATAATCTCACGTATCGAGAGTATCCCATTTGTATCCTCGATCAGGCCGAGCGTACCACTCGACGTCATAATATCAAGTTTCTCAAAGTTAAATGGTCGCACCATTCTGAGGATGAAGCAACTTGGGAAAGGGAGGATCGTCTTCGACTCGAGTACCCCGCCTTCTTTCTGGAAGAACCCAAATCTCGGGACGAGATTCTTTTGAGTGGGGGTGAGTTGTCACACCCTAGCTAGTTCATGCATTAGAGTGTTGCATCATATTTACTCTTTCATCAGAAACCTGAAATGGGGATGACAGAACCCCCAGCCCCCTCTGAAACCAACTAGGGTTTACTAAAAACTTTTTCAATGAACCTGAAATGCCCTTCTAAAATGCCCATCATTTTTGTCTTGGTTCAGAACCTCTGCCAAAAGTGATGCACATTTTCCTAGGCCATCTTAGGGTTTGTGAATTAAATCATAAATATTTGAATTTGGGCAGTTAAAATTATATAAAATATTTAAATGCTCAAATATCTCCAAACTAAAATGTTTCATGCTGGAAATAATCCAACTATGGACCAGGAGTAGTTTGGTGATTTTAGGAGTTGCCTAAGTATTTTTATTAATTCAACAAAGTTGCAGAAGTATTAAAAAACAGAAAACAGAGAAAAATAGAAAAACTTACCTGGCGCCAGCACCCGGCCCACCTGCCGGCCCAGCCCAGCGCCGCTCCAGCGAGCTGCTTGCCGGCCAGGCAGGCAGGCAGGTGCCCGACGGTGACCGCGGCGCGCGCCACGCACCTGCTCGCCGCCTCGCCGCTCCCCTCGCCCGGTGACGTCGTGGATCGCCCTCCCTCTCTCCCCCGAAACCCCCAGACACCCCCTTTCCTCTCCAGCTCCACCCCCTCGTGCTCCCCCGCCATGACCGACGCCACCACCGCCGTGCCTACATCGTAGCC